>NW_026732334.1:0-155000 GCF_028476545.2 Physella acuta
TAACTTTACGACACTGGCGTAAATAGAAGTAGTCTATTGTAAGGCAGGGGGGGGGACGTTAAGTAGCTGTGATAAAAATCAAAAAAAGTGTATACAAGACAATATTTGGCGTTGTTTACTTTAGAGATTAACATATTTGTAAGAGGGTTTGGGTGTCAAGGCTGCTAAAGTTATTAATTTTTGAAATACGTGAGAAATCGCACATAATCTTAAAGTTGTGTGACTTTTAGCTCAAGATTGTTGCATTGTAAACTTTGTGAAGAAAGTACGACGTTTATTAAATCAGCGAAACAACATTGGCTTGGTTGACTTCCAGCTAGGCGGACAAATTGTAAAAGTATTTATTTTTTATATAAATTCTATTTCGTTCGACCCCTCCTCCCTTGTTTGTGTCGACTTATGTTTTTATTAGAACAACGTAACACCGCTCCCTACACGTAAATAGACTTGTGCGAAGTGTAGACCTATAAGTTCTAGACTCATGCCCTACACTAATTTTGTCCTGAAGTATTGTCTTTAAGATTTTTTTTTCTTCCGATGGTGGGGAGGGGGGCACTTGCAATTCTTGGTGGGGACTAAATTTTCAGGGATATATTGTTTGTATGGACTTTCTATTTTGTCCCCCCCCCCCTCCCCAAAAGAGATGCCTGAAAGAAACTCTGCTCCTGTGGATTCATCGAGACATTTTCCTAGGACCCACCTAGACCATCTTGCCAGTCCATCCCTGGGGCTAGTGTACTGTAAGTTGTTGCTGTTGGTGCTAAGTAACTGATAGCTACAGCCTCAAACAGCGGGGCTACATGAAAGACATGATGGTAGTTAACCTTGAGTGTGTCTCTCAATAATGCATGGAGAGCGTGGACAAGGGGAAATCAATTCAAGTTTCTTGGTGAGGTGTGCGGGTGTTGTGTAGGTGGCACTGTGGGGTGATGAGGTTAATCTAGTCGTGTGATGTCAGCTAAATGACAGGCTAGTCGTGTAATGTCAGTCAGCTAAATGACAGCTTAGCTGTGTCAGTCAGATTAATAACATAATAGGAATGTAATTGTATCCATCTAAATGACATACTAGTTGTGTAAAGTCAGCTAATGACAATTAGCGTAATGAAAAATCAACTAGTCTTGTCACTGAGGTAAGTTATATGAAACATAGGTTGTCAGGCTATTCAGCTCACTAACTAATTACGCACAGCCAATAGGGGGGGGGGGGGTTCAGAATTGACGTTACGTTTAGGTTAGGTGCTGTGGAACATTGGTTATGAAGAATGATAAGCACAAGCCAAGAAGGGAGTGTATAGCCCCCCCCCCCCCGGAGAAAATCTACCGCCCCACGGACGAGATGGATTTTATATAGTAAACATACACTTTTACTAGTGTCCGCCCCCGCCCCCCCCCCCCCCCGCCCCGAACCCCGAAATATTTTGACCGCCCCCCCCCCCAAAAATTTCACGTGCCCCTCCCCCCCCCCCCCCCCCCCCCCCGGAGAAAAAAACATTGGTCTGAATACTGTCATAACAATGTACTGATTTTGTTATTTCAACTTTTAAAAAGGTAGTCTATACCAGCTAATCAAGTCAGAGTTGTTTTTAGTTTTAAAACCAGAGATTAATTAATCAATAACATAAATAGCAAAATAAGATATTGCTGATAGTCGTACGGAAATCATATGTTTTGAAAGGACCAGTTAAAGCTTTTAAACTGTGTTTCTTTCCCTTACATTTCCTCTCTTAATCCTCTCAAAATTGGTGGATTTAGCTTATAATGCCGGGACGTCACCGCGCTGAATACAATACATGTTTAACTTGGCCAGCCACTCGCTCCATTGTGTGTCGCATCGTTGTTGAAGAGAAAAACCTTTGACCAGTTGAGATAAAACTAGCGGCAGTCTTCCAATTGTGTTTTAAATAACCATACACGTATGTAAATATTGGGTGCATAGGAGCACGTCTGTATATTTAAACTATGTCGCAGTTATGTGTATTTGTTTAGTATAGAGTATTGTTATAGAGACATTGTTAAAACATATACGTGTCATTGTGACACGCATGTCATCGTGTCATCAATGACACTGACATAAACATCTAGTAATCGTTTTAAATTTTAGTTGTTGTTTAGTTTGTCAGAGGAACATCAGGGTTAATATGACCTTTTAATAAAAAAAAAATTCCTTACAAAATGAGAGCTGATGCGAATGTCGGGGAAGTTTTATTTTTGTACCAAAATAACGTATATCAGAACTAAATAAACTGTAAATGTATATACGGCTAACGTGTAAACTCCTATTAGTCAACTGTAACTTTAATTTTTGTTGACTCACCAAACAGAATAGACGTAGAGACAAGACTAAAGAACTCACCAGTGTAATGAGGTTGTTGTCGCCGTGACTCAGTGGTGTGTAGAAGTGGACCATAAACTTCGGGTCGTCTTTGTACATGTAGAAAATGTCACGAATCCAGTTGAGCCAGACCATATGCTTGGGTTCGGATCCATGGCACATACGGCTGTATTTCTTGTAAGTTGGGTTCACGGCCAAGTAAAACGGCCTCATAAAGTAGTCAGTAGGCTGGTGTTTGAATCCCAGCATTCGGTAGTTGAAAGGGGCGATATCAACATCAGCATCAGCCCAGGAGGTGACGTAACCTTGACCTCTAAAGTCGTTCCACAGCCAAGGGAAAACGTCAACAGGCTGAGCGTTAAATTTTCCTCTCCTGGCTTCCGGTAGCTCATGCTCGTGCTTGCCTGTCAGGATCGGCAACAACGCCGCCGGCGTCCCGTCCCCCAAGATGTTGTAACCTTCCAGCTCTATCGCCTTTAGCGTGTTGACCAGATACTCTCTGGTCTTTGGCATCCGTCTCAGCCAGGACATTCTGGACATGGAATCAAACCCTAGTAGCGCCACAGACAGTCCCAGACCGTTGGCTGGAGGTTTGGTCAGCTTGAGCCTGTCTTTGATCGTCTGGTTCACAAACACCCCAGCGTGGATGTTTAAATAATGCGTCCTTTTTAAAGAAGGGTTACATTCAAGTTTGAAGAAATTCGACACTAAGGGACTTCCATTTTTCACAGGAAAAGGCTCACCAAATGTAATGTTATAATCCCCTGGGCCTCGAATCAAAGGATAATAAACACACTTAAAATCGCCGTGGTAGTTTAAGGCGATTTTCGTGTAACGAATAGTCCCGTTTTCAACGGTGGCCCAATTCGTGTAGCTCTTACAATTTATAGGCCTTGCCGCCTTGGTAAACTTGAGCATTATTGGGTCATCGACTTGAAGATCAGGGTGTACACAGACATGGGGTTCCTCAGGGGAGTCGTTCCAATGTGTATTGAAATAACTGATGATCATGTGCCGAGAACTATCTGCACGACTAAACAAGTAGTTTTGGTGTGTTAGTATAACAAACAGCGTGGACATCAACGTCACTCCTCCCAACAGTTTGGGTAAGGTAACAGCACACAACACCCGCTTACAATTCCGATACAACATGTTGAAAATGGGGATTTCAGACTCAAATTAAATCAGTGTTAATATATTTCTTTATGTAGTTTTTGAAATTTAAGTCTATAGGGATAAGGTGCTTTTCTGTAATAGATTAAAGATGGATACAAATACATTCTGATATAAATACTGAAGATAAGAGATATAAAGAAATAAAACTGGTTTTATTGACATTATAACTACCAATTAGTTGATAAAACTGATAAATTCCAACTAGTTGGATTCTCAAAACAAATTATTTTTCAAACTAATAATTCGCCTATTGAGGTCGAAATACAACGGGAAATTAAACATTAAGCGGAAATTTATCTAAAGACGGAACTTTGACGCAAACGGAAATTAAACTCGACTTGAAGTTTAACCGAAATCAGTACCTTACTTAATGGACGCGAGCGAGAAAGTATTCGAGAGGCCCATTAATTAATTTAAAAATCATGCACGACGTAGTTAAAATTAATATGGTTATAAAATCCTGCCTGTCTGTTTTTTTAGGACTTTACTAAAGATTGGATGTATTTGATGTTTTTAATATTTTCGGTAAATAAAATTTAAAAAAAAAAGCAAAAACAATTTACTTTTCAATTGCAATGGCGACATAAAACAATAAAACAATGGCATCCTGCTATTCGATAGGCTGCCATAAATTTTATTGTAAGCGACAAAAAAGGAAAACTAGGTCATGGGGCTTAAATTTGCTTTGTTATTTAAAAATTTTATCTGCCAAGTTTTGTAAACAAATAGTTATCGATCAAGGAGTTCTTGTACAGCCAATCAATGTTTGTCTTACGAAAGTAAAACATCCGTTTATAACTTAGGCTTGATGAAAATAAATAGAAATTTAGCCTCAAACTCAACAAAGTATTTTCACGTTCTCTGGATTTGCAACTTTTTTAGCATTGATTATAAAAATATAAAATATCTTAATTAATTTTAGGCTTAAGTTTTATTTTTTTTATTTTTTTAACGGTAGCTTTGTTTGCTAAATCTACAAAAGCACGTTTTTATTCCATGTCAACAACATGATGGAAGGATTCTCGTCAATTCGTTCGCCTCCATTGGTAAGAAATTTCAATGGAAACAGAACTTTATTTGGAACTGGCATTAGATCTATAGCCTGATCCTGAAACCAAACCTGACGTAAAATCCCATAATAACCTTACCTTAACCGTAATCCTAATACTTACGCTTACTATATATTTTACTTTTTTTTGTACACTTCTAAAATCAAACAAATAAATTAGATGTTTCATTTTTGTCTTTATTGTTATTGTGTGTTTTTTCGGCCTTCGACTTTTTAAAATTCTATTTTTTATTCAACAATCAATGACGTCAGTCTTTTTTGTGTAAACCGGCTTCCTTAGTAATAGTAAAGGTATCCAATAGATAATATAGTTATTTAATATAGTTATTTAAATAGTATTTCATTATTATATTTTTACAGAATATTATTTTTCTCTTGTTTGATGTTTTATTACATAAAAACTTCAGTACTTTATAATTTTTAACATAACAGAGTTGCATGATTAAAACTATAGCGCACTAAATGAACATGAAAAATGCGCGTATAATAGCGCGGTAAGTAGTACTTTAAATAAGTATTTTTACTTTCTCGTATATACGAAGTATAGAGAAAGTATTGTAATCGTGCAAAAAAATCTTTTGAAATTTTAACAATTTTCACCGTATTACACCTCAGTCCTTTATCACATCCGAAGTATAGAGGAATTATTTTAATCGGGCAAAAATTATCAATCCAGATTTTTCAAAATTAAGAGGTTCTATGCGTAATCCAGTCAGAAAAACTGGACTTTGCAATTCTGTCCCTATGTCTGTGTGTCTGTCTGTCTGTCCGTGTGTAAACACGATAACTTGAGTACCGTTACAGCTAGCTTGATGAAATTTCATATATAAGTATTTTATCAAAATCGTAGATCCGAATCAACTTTTGAGCGATTTCGGATAACCGGAAGTGGTACTTTTTCTACTTTGAATTTTTCAAAAGCCTATAACTTGAGTACTATTTCAGATAGATAAATGAAATTTCACATGTAAGTATAAGATTAATTCTCTACCTTCTGTCAAATTTTGAGTCATTTCCGTTGACGGAAGTAGTAATTTACGCTACTTCCGATTTCTCAAAAAACTAATGTAAATTTTTAAAGTACTAATAATATTGCCTACAGAGCCGACCCCCCTTCTTCAACCGAGGAAAACTAAATCTACAGCCCCAAAACTACTGTCGCAAAAGAAACCTATCCTCATAGGAACATGGAACGTCAGAACACTATGGGAAGCAGGGAAGTGTGCACAGGCAGTGAAAGAAATGCAACAGTATCATCTTACAGTGCTTGGCCTGTGCGAAACATGATGGAACACCTTTGGAGAGACAAAATTCCAGACGGGAGAAACACTGTTATACTCGGGAAAAGAAAATGAGGACGACCCACGAGAGGCAGGCGTAGCCTTGCTATTGACAAAGGAGGCAACAAAAAGCCTGATGGAATGGGAACCTGTATCTGATCGAATAATTAAAGCTAGATTTGAATCCAGGTTTCAAAAGACCTCCATTATCATGTGCTACGCTCCTACGAACAACGCAGACGAGGAAGAAAAAGATCGTTTCTACGAAGAGCTTCAGTCGGTGGTTGATAAGGTACACAAGCGCGACATGCTGATCCTCATGGGTGATTTAAATGCCAAAGTAGGCAAAGACAACAGAGGCAGGGAAATGGAGATGGGAACCAATGGCCTAGGGGAAATGAATGAAAATGGTGAACTCTTCGCAGACTTTTGTGCCTCAAATGAGCTTACTATCGGCGGTACACTTTTCACCCACCGAAGGTGTCATAAAGCCACCTGGATATCACCAGATCATCATACCGAAAACCAGATTGATCATGTCGCGGTAAGGCGTCGTTGGAGGGCCTCACTGTAGGATGTGAGAGCAAAGCGAGGAGCAGACATAGGATCCGACCACCACCTGGTTGTTGCTAAACTGAAGATGAAGCTAAAGGCAAAGAAGAGGCAACATGAAATTGATCCACGAAGAAGATTTGATGTTAGTAAACTTAAGACGCAAGACAACAGGACAAATTTTCAGGTCACCCTAAAGAATCGGTTTGAAGCTCTACAGACAGAAGAGAAAGATCTTGATTCAGTTGAACACACCTGGGAAGTATTTAAGCAAGCCACTATTGAAGCCTGCGAAGAGGCTCTGGGAGGCAGAGCGCCAAACAGGAAGCCCTGGATCACAGATGATACATGGCAGAAGGTGGAAGAAAGAAAAAGCCTAAAGAGCGAACTAAATCAAGCAAAAACACGGCAACAAAAACAAGCAGCAGCCGCTCGATATAACGAAAAGGCTAAAGAGGTGAAAAGGAAACTAAGAAATGACAAGAGATTGTTTATAAATGAAATGGCAGAGCAGGCCGAAACAGCTGCCAGTAAGGGAGATCTCAAGACGCTCTATGCAACAACCAGAGCTCTGAGTGGGAGGAAAACCAATACCAACAGGCCAGTGAGGAGCAAAAATGGTAAACTTCTAACGTCAATTGAGGAACAATTGGCACGACGGAGAGAGCACTTCCAGGAAGTACTAAAGGGTCCAGCACCTCAAGATCCACCAGACCTGGAGCCAGGGGAACCCCTTAACATCAATACCGAGGAAATCACCAGACAGAAAATTCTCAACGCCTTAAATAGTTTGAAGAGTGGCAAGGCAGCAGGACCAGATAATATCCCAGCAGAGGCATTAAAACAAGGTGGAGAAGAAGTAGTAAATCGACTTCATAAATTACTTAACTTAGTCTGGAACACAGGACAGATCCCAACCGATTGGAAAAGGGGCCTCCTTGTGAAGTTGCCTAAGAACGGTGACTTATCTCAGTGTGGAAAATGGAGGGGCATTACCTTGTTGTCCATACCAAGTAAAGTCCTTACCAGAGTTATTTTGGACAGAATGAAAGAGGCGGTTGACCTTAAGCTAAGAGAGGAACAAGCAGGATTCAGGAAGGAAAGATCTTGTACAGATCAGATAGCCACTCTTAGAATTATTGTAGAACAGACGACAGAATGGCAAGCCCCGCTTTACATCTGCTTTGTTGACTTTGAGAAGGCCTTTGATAGTGTGGATAGGCTAACAATATGGAATCTGTTGAGACACTATGGTGTACCTGCTAAGTTAGTGGAAATAATCCAGCAACTTTACGATGGATTTTCATGCCAAGTTAGCCATGCAGGGAAACTGTCTAAAGAGTTCCAGGTCAACACAGGTGTGAGACAAGGATGTCTGCTGTCGCCCCTCCTCTTCTTGGTAGTTCTCGACTGGGTGACACGCACAGCCTATGCCAGTTCTGGAAAAGGTATTCAGTGGACACTCACGGGGAAACTAGAAGATCTGGAGTTTGCAGATGATCTTGCCTTACTCTCGCACAGGCTACAGGACATGCAAGAAAAAGTTGATGCATTAGGAGCCATCTCGCAGCGCGTAGGTCTGAAGATCAACAAAGAAAAGACGGAAATGATGAGAATTAACAATAAACAGGAGGCTCCAGTGTCAATAGACGGAAGACAGGTAAATGATGTGCAAGAGTTTGTCTACCTTGGCAGCAAGATCAGCAAAACGGGAGGCACAGAGGAGGACATACGCGCTAGAGTTAATAAAGCACGCTGCGCTTTCACAGTCCTGCGACCCATATGGAAAAGTTCGGCCATCTCCATTACCACAAATAATAATCATTAAAAAAGTTTTTAAAAACCCACGTTTTCTGATTGAACTAAAAAGTAGAAAATAAATGCTATACATCACAATAATGCAAGCGATCACTCTACTATAAGCGATCAAAAACGTGGGGCGCCGAAGTAAAAGTTATATTACTATTGATTAGATAATACTATTGACTTTTATTAGGGAGCTTGGAGAGAGTCAACAGTATTAGAAACTTTAAGAAAATCACGGCGCCCCACGTTTTTGATCGCTTATAGTAGAGTGATCGCTTGCATTATTGTGATGTATAGCATTTATTTTCTACTTTTTAGTTCAATCAGAAAACGTGGGTTTTTTAAAACTTTTTTAATGATTATTATTTTCTACTTTTTAGTCTTTTCACTTTTTTTTTGGGTAAACGAAGACAACTCGTAAAAAGACAACTCGTAAAAAACACGTTGTGTGAATACGTTACTGACTAGAACACATAGATTTGAACCCGTGTCGAGTGGGATAGCAATCGTGTGCCCAACCACTCGACCATATCGTCTCCCCCAAACTGGCCACCAGTGGTAATAGTTACCTCCTGTAAGTTTAAAGTCGGTTAAAACTAAATTATCTGCCCCTAAGCCTGTAGCGAAGTGGGATCGTTCGCTTCACTGCGCGCGGCAAGAGAGAGGCTAGCTACGCGTCGCTGGGTTTTTTTATAATGGCTCGCAGAGGAGAATTATATATATAGATTATATAGCGGTCTAAAATGCTCAATAAAATGTTTCCATTGATCAATTTAGTAATAATAACAATTGAATATTCTATGGTCATCCAAAAGAAAGCTTCCCTGAAAATTTCAGCGCGCTAGCTAACTGGGAAGTGCCAGAAATTTCGATCGCAAGATTTGATTGGAAAGACAAACAAACAGAGAAAGCAAGTTAAAGAAAACGTGGGAAAATTAGGATATTTAATTCTAATGTCAAGGCAGTTCTGCTGTATGGAGCAGAGACATGGAGAGTCTCCAAGGCAAGCACAGCAAAGATACAGACCTTCATGAATAGATGCCTTAGACAGATACTGAAACTGAGATGGCAGGACAAAGTGCCGAACTTGGAACTATGGAGGAAAGCTAGGCAGGAGCCTATAGGTGTGCAAATAAGAAGGAGGAAGTGGCGCTGGGTGGGTCACACACTGCGAAAGGCTCACACAAATGTTACACGCCAAGCGCTTGAGTGGAACCCCCAGGGAAAGCGGAAGAGAGGGCGCCCAAGACAGACCTGGAGGCGGAGTCTTCTTGAAGAACTGAAGCCAATAGGGATGTCTTGGGAGATGTCAAAATTAATAGCCGAGGATAGGAAGAAATGGAAGGAAATGGTGGAGGCCCTATGCTCCATAAGGAGCAAAGAGGAATAAGTAAGTGAAGAATAATATTGCGCACTATTATGCACTTTTTTATTTGGCGTTCACTTGGTGTGCAATCTTTTGTCTACGAGATTTTATTCTATTTTTAAAACTTTAAGTATTTAAAATGGATTAAAAATCATGTCTATAGCCCGAGTTCTCATCCCCTGTTGTTTTATATAAGAATATTCGAGAAAGTTTAGGGGAGATCACTCCCGGTTTATTTTTACACAAAATTAATTAGGCATCCAGTTTAGTCAAATTTGATGCCAAATTGCATCGTCGTCGGGTCTTGACACAAGTGACAAGTTTGAAACTAATCGGTCAGTTAGAAATGATCGAAATCTCGCTCGGCAGTTTCGATCCACGACGAAGCACTACAGAGGTGGCAAGTTAAATAAAAGCATGTAGCAGAACATTTCTAAAGCCCGGTGGGACTGGACGTACCACCCCCTATTACTGTCATATAAGAATATGCGAACAAGTTTAGGGAAGATCACTCTTGCCTTATTCGTTTTGTATTCTTTAGAGCGTTCCTTTCAGCCAGATAGACATACTGACAGAATAGGGAAATTATTAAATAGAAAATGTATTTTTAGAAATGTATTTTTATTTAATTAATTTTGATGAGAAATAAATAAAATACTCCTAGAAACAATACACGATTCACACCACACTATGACATCAAATGTGTAAGATATATTAATATAACTTACTGACATAATTAGATCTATTTAGATCTTAGCTCTAAATGTACACATCAATGAATCACGTGGTCCCAATAGTTAAATCCTAACTCTTGACTTGTCACCTATATGCTAGCCCCCGTCTCCACCAGTACCGAAAAACTAAATTTCATAAAACTTGACATAAACCTAGACACCAAACTATGCACGCACTCGTTGTTGACAAAGTATCAAGTGTCCCCGTCGACACCCCACTCGCTCGCCCCTCCCATCAAACTTGTCAGTTTTTGTAGCAGTCTAAAAAACCCTGACTTTCTTTACTTTGTCTTGCTGTGGCCTACTATACATTAGCGATCTAGGCACCGTATCTAAACCTGAACTCATATTCATTGGGTCGGTCTGGCCACAGGTAATACAGTATAAGATATGACCAGTAACGAACGGCTTTATACACGGAGAATAAAATACTTAAAAAAACTTTTTAAAAAAACACGTTTTTCTTGTGGACTAAAAAGTAGAAAATAAATTTTCATACATTTGATGACAAAAAACGTGGGTACGTTCACCATCAAATTTCCCGACCCATCTGCCCGACCCACGTTTTTTGTCATCAAATGTATGAAAATTTATTTTCTACTTTTTAGTCCACAAGAAAAACGTGTTTTTTTTTAAAGTTTTTTTTTAAGTATTTTATTTTCTCCTTTTTAGTCCGTTGCTACACATGAAAAACGTGGTTTTTAAAAAAGTTTTTTATATAGTTTATTTTCTACTATATCTAATGACTTGATTAAGTATGACTTGACTAAGTGTTTATAAATACACGGACTAAAAATCTTGAGCGACCAGGATTCAAACCTGGGTTGTCGCGGCCACAACGCGAAGTACTAACCACTATACGATCACGGCCAGCGCGCTCAAATCGATTGGGGCCGAAGTAACTGTGTCAATAGGCCTCCAGTCGTGTCGGTATCTTTAGAAATCATGTCCTCAATTTTATGGTCCTTGTGGCGTAATTAAATTAAGCTAATTACGGTCTCTAATTGCTAGTTTTTATCATTGCATCTGAAATTGTTAGGCGAAAGTAGCCTACATGCCAAATTTCAGATCTATTGAGCAATCAGAAGTGGGCTAATTTTCGATGTCAATTTTAACAACAAACACACGCGAAGCTGAGTTAATAAAAACGTGTTTAAAAAAAAGGACGACGTGGCCTAGCGGTAGAGAGTTAGACTGTTTACCCAAAAGTCTCGAGTTCAAGACCACACTATCCTTTCATATTCCGAGATCTATGAAACAGATGAACTCTGCTTTATCTGCCACATGTGTCTTGGAACGAACAGGAAAAGATGTTACTCGGAAAAGAAGGTTCAATGGAAAAAAAATTCCGTTATTTGATTTGCTTTACTTAAACCAACTAACTTTCACATTTTCTAGAAACAAAGCCAAATAATTCAAAATTCGACTATGTTTAAATCGTACCTTTAAAAGTACGAGAAAAAAAATGTAAACTACTCACATTCAATGTCTGTTTTTGGAATGAAGTAAATTTACTTTTTCGCGAACCTCAAGTAAGACGGAAGCAAAGCAATATATTTTAACACCGGATTCTTAAGTTAGCCTATCCCCTATTCACACTGTATGCCTCACTAATACACACAAATTCAAAGGCTGCATTGAGACATAACAGTCGATTTACCTTTATATTCTACTAGACTACCCGTCATCCGTTGGATAACTGTGGGTTTCGGGGGTCATCCATCAAAAAACATCACGTCTGTCACTCAGAGGCATAGCGACCCTTACCGGCGCCCGGGGACAAACTTTTCGATTTGAACCCCCCCCCCCCGCAAGATTTCGTTTTGCAACCCCCCCCCCCCCAAACTTTTGATGTGCACCCCCCTCAAGATTTCGATTTGAACCCCCCCCACTCAAACTTTCGATTTGCACCCCCCCCCCCTCAACCTTTCAATTTATTTTTCCAACCCATTTTGGCGCCCCCTAAGGTCGGCGCCCGGGGACATATGTCCCCCCTCCCTCCTCGCTACGCTACTGCAGTGTCACTTATCGTCACAAAAAAAACAGACCCCACATTCAAAAATATGTTTTTTATCTTTTAAAAACACCGAAAACACCGATTTCGGACTATCCCTACCTATACTGACGTCACAGGTGACCTACTCAACTCTACTTCACCTGCCCAGTGTCCCGCCAAGTCTCAGACAACATGTTTTTATCGTTTAAAAAACGATTCCAGTCGAGCATGTCTCTGACCACACTATCCTTTCATATGCTTAGGACAAAGAAACAGATGAACTCTACTTCACCTGCCCTGTATCCTGCCCAGTTCAGATAGGCAACTTTATCATTCACATATAAAAAAAAATGAAAAAAAAAAACATTGACGTATTGGTCTAGAACCTGTGCCACCCGCATGAGAGCCATTTACACTACCAACTTAGCTATTTACTCGTAACGTCACAAGTAAATTTTTGTACTATATTTTAAGTCTCCTTTTGCAACTTGATTTACGCGCATACATCCAGATCTAAGTCTAGATCTAGTAGTAGTAACTTTCAAATTAAATTTTATCTTAAATTAGCCAAACAAAGATTTATATAAAATAAAGAAGGTCTGAAATTATCTAGATCTAGATAGAATTATCTAGATCTAGATTCTACGACTCGTTTGCTTAAGTCTTAAGTTTAGTTTTTCTTGCTAGATCTAGAATCTAGATCTAGATCTAATCATTAGCTACGCTAATAGGCCCGGAGCGAGCATTTCAAAATTACCATATTCCAAACAAAGATTTATATAAAATAATAAAGGTCTAAAATAGTTTAGTATATAGAAAATCATTATTATCTAAATCTAGATAGAAAATTATCTATATTTTAGATCTACGACTGAGCTATATTTAGAATTTACGTTTATAATTTAGCAAAATTACCGGCATCGAAGCCGCGTATGAATCTTAAGCTACGCCCATAGGCCCTGGATACAGCATTTCAAAATTACCATATTCCAAACAAAGATTTATACAAAATAATAAAGGTCTAAAATAGTTTAGTATATAGAAACGCATTATTATCTAAATCTAGATAGAATTATCTATATTCTAGATCTACGACTGGTTTGCTTAAGTCTCGTTTTTTTTTTTGGATTATATTTATAATTAATAAATCTTTGATTTGACCTAGATTCTAGATCTAGATCTATATATAACTTTCTTGGACAGATTGTAGATCTAGATCTAGAGAAATTTATCGTTAAACTAAATGAAAAAGATAGTTGAAAATTGATATAAGTGTTGGAACGTAATAAATACAGCAAACGGACGTATTGTTAAAGTTATGACCGACAGAAAATTAGATTTAGAACGCGTTAAACTTTTGAATGGGAACACATTTTTCTTCGATAGACGCCGCCATTTTATAGAGTCCTTGCAAACACGTGACCTAAATCACGTGATACCTACGCCCGCCGCCACAGTGGTGTACACCAGACGTAAACACAATCAGCTGTTCACCAGCGCTGGACGTGTTCACCAGCGCTGGACGCGTTCACCGTATGTAAAGAATCGCGCCCGCGGAAAAGGAAAAATACGTTTAAAAACTTGAACTCTTAGGAATTGAAGCTCCTAATACAGTGTTTGACAGTTTCGTGGATAATATAAATATGTGGCCGAAATTTCTAAATAAAAATACTGTTAGTAATATCGTTTGCGTTTAGAGTTTAAGTAGACGAAATTGCACATAATCTTAAAGTTGTGTGACTTTTAGCTCAAGATTGTTGAACTTTGTGAAGAAAGTACGACGTTTATTAAATCAGCGAAACAACATTGGCTTGATTGACTTCCAGCTAGGCGGACAAATTGTAAAAATATTTATTTTTTATATAAATTCTATTTCGTTCGACCCCTCCTCCCTTGTTTGTGTCGACTTATGTTTTTATTAGAACAACGTAACACCGCTCCCTACACGTAAATAGACGTATGCAACATGTTGGCCTATAAGTTCCCGACTCGTGTGCTACACTAATTTTGTCCTGAAGTATTGTCTTTCAGATTTCTTTTCTTCCGATGGTGGGGAGGGGGGCACTTGCAATTCTTGGGGGAGGGGGGGGGACTAAATTTTCAGGGATATATTTTTTGTATGTACTTTCTATTTCGCCCCCCCCCCCCCACCCTCCCCCAAAAGATATGCCTGAAAGAAACTCTGCTCCTGTGGATTCATCGAGACATTTTCCTTTGCCCCACCTAGACCATCTTGCCAGTCCATTCCCTGGGGCTAGTGTACTGGAAGTTGGTGCTGTTGGTGCTAAGTAACTGATAGCTACAGCCTCAAACAGCCAGGCTACATGAAAGACATGATGGTGGTTAACCTTGAGTGTGTCTCTCAATAATGCATGGAGAACGTGGACAAGTGAAAATCAATTCAAGGGTCTTGTTGAGGTGTGCGGGTGTTGTGTAGGTGGCACTGTGGGGTGATGAGGTTAATCTAGTCGTGTGATGTCAGCTAAATGACAGGCTAGTTGTGTAATGTCAGTCAGCTAAATGACAGCTTAGCTGTGTCAGTCAGATTAATAACATAATAGGCATGTAATTGTATCCATCTAAATGACATACTAGTTGTGTAATGTCAGCTAATGACAATTAGCGTAATGAAAAAATCAACTAGTCTTGTCACTGAGGTAAGTTACATGAAATCTAGGTTGTCATTCTATTCAGCTCACTAACTAAATTACGCGCCGTCAATGGGGGGGGGGGGGGGTCAGAATTGACGTTACGTTTAGGTTATTTGATGTGGCACTTTAGTTATGAAGGATGATAAGCACAAGCCTAGAAGGGAGTGTATAGGCCGTAGACTCAAATTCCAGTCTGCTTTCCTGTTTGGATTTTTTGCTAAAGCCTTTACCAATCCAAGAACACGCTACCCGGCTGCAGTTGTTAGATTAATCTATCCGGGGGTTGGAACTCGGACTTTTAGGGTATGGTAACCATGAGCTAAACCCACCCGACCACGCCTACCACACGCATGTACCAATCCAAGACACCTTTCTTTATTATGTGAACTCCCAAAAATGACAGGTAATACTGGGGTGGCATTCGGACAAGTACTAAGAACAAGAGCAGGAAAACCCGGACACACTCAAAGGTTGATCTGTATGGTGGTCGTTACGGTGATGTAAACAATATCCACATGACTGGGACTTTTAATAAGGCGATCTTTATTACATACATATGTGTTGCTTTTGTGTTGCGAGCGTGTAATGTCCTAGATGTAATTCACACAAAACATTGGTCTGAACACTGTTATAACAATGTACTGATTTTGTTATTTCAACTTGTAAAAAGGTAGTCTATATCAGCTAATCAGGTCAGTTCATTATATAGAGCGTTGTATTTAGCTTTAAAACCAACGATTAATTAATCAATAACAAAAATAGCAAAATAAGATATTGCTGATAGTTGTTCATAAATCATATGTTGAAAATAATGTTTTAAAAGCACCGGTTAAAGCTATTAAACTGTGTTTCTTTCGCTTACATTTCCTCTCTTAATCCTCTCTTAATTGGTGGATTTAGTTATAATGCCGGGGAGTCACCGCGCTGAATACATGTTTAACTTGGCCAGCCACTCGCTCCATTGTGTGTCGCTTCATTGTTGAAGAGAAAAGACTTTGACCAGTTGAGATAAAACTGGAGGCAGTCTTCCAATTGTGTTTTAAATAACCATACACTTATGTAAATATTGGGTGCATAGGAGCACGTCTGTATATTTAAACTATGTCGCAGTTATGTATATTTGTTTAGTATAGAGTATTGTTATAGAGACATTGTTAAAACATGTACGTGTCATTGTGACACGCATGTCATCGTGTCATCAATGACACTGACATAACCATCTAGTAATCGTTGATACTTTTTAGTTGTTGTTTAGTTTTTCATAGGAATATCAGGGGTAATATGACCTTTTCAAAAAAATTCTTACAAAATGTGAGCTGATGCGAATGTCGGGGAAGTTTTATTTTTGTACCAAAATAACGTATATCAGAACTAAATAAAATGTATATACGGCTAACGTGTAAACTCCTATTAGTCAACTGTAACTTTAATTTTTGTTGACTCACCAAACAGAATAGACGTAGAGACAAGACTAAAGTACTCACCAGTGTAATGAGGTTGTTGTCGTCGTGACTCAGTGGTGTGTAGAAGTGGACCATAAACTTCGGGTCGTCTTTGTACATGTAGAAAATGTCACGAATCCAGTTGAGCCAGACCATGTGTTTGGGTTCGGATCCATGACACATACGGCTGTATTTCCTGTACATCGGGTTCACGGCCAAGTAAAATGGCCTCATGAAGTAGTCAGTGGGCTGGTGTTCGAACCCCTTCATCCTGTAGTTAAACGGTGCGATTAATACTTCTGCATCTGCCCAGGAAGTGACGTAACCATGTTTCTGGAACTGTTTCCAGATCCACGGATGCCCATCCACGGGTCTAGAATGATTCATCTTTCTCCTGGCTTCCGGTAGCTCATGCTCGTGCTTGCCGGTCAGGATCGGCAACAACGCCGCCGGCGTCCCGTCCCCCAAGATGTTGTAACCTTCCAGCTCTATCGCCTTTAGCGTGTTGACCAGATACTCTCTGGTCTTTGGCATCCGTCTCAGCCAGGACATTCTGGACATGGAATCAAACCCTAGTAGCGCCACAGACAGTCCCAGACCGTTGGCTGGAGGTTTGGTCAGCTTGAGCCTGTCTTTGATCGTCTGGTTCACAAACACACCAGCGTGGACGTTTAAATAATGTGTCCTTTTTAAAGAAGAGTTGCATTCAAGTTTGAAGAAATTCGACACTAAAGGACTTCCATTTTTCACAGGAAAAGGCTCACCAAATGTAATGTTATAATCCCCTGGGCCTCGAATCAAAGGATAGTAAACACACTTAAAATCGCCGTGGTAGTTTAAGGCGATTTTCGTGTAACGAACAGTCCCGTTTTCAACGGTGGCCCAATTGGTGTAGCCCCTACATATTATAGGCTCTGCCGCTTTGGTAAAGTTTAGCATTATTGGATCATCGACCTGAAGATCAGGGTGTACACAGGCTTGCGGTTCCTCAGGTGATTCATTCGAACGTGTATTGAAATAACTGATGATCATGTACCGAGAACTATCTGCACGACTAAACAAGTAGTTTTGGTGTGTTAGTATAACAAACAGCGTGGACATCAACGTCACTCCTCCCAACAGTTTGGGTAAGGTAACAGCACACAACACCCGCTTACAATTCCGATACACCATGTTGAAAATGGGAATAACAGGCTCAAATTAAATCAGTGTTAATATATTTCTTTATGTAGTTTTTGAAATTTATGTCAATATGGATAAGGTGCTTTTCTGTAATAGATTAAAGATGGATACAAATACATTCTGATATAAATACTGAAGATAAGAGATATAAAGAAATAAAACTGGTTTTATAGACATTATGACTACTAAATCGTTGATACAACTGATATATTCCAATGAGTTGGATTCTCAAAACAAAGTATTTTTCAAACTAATAATTTGCCTATTGAGGTCGAAATACAACGGGAAATTAAACATTAAGCGGAAATTTATCTAAAGACGGAACTTTGACGCAAACGGAAATTAAACTCGACTTGAAGTTTAACCGAAATCAGTACCTTACTTAATGGACGCGAGCGAGAAAGTATTCGAGAGGCCCATTAATTAATTTAAAAATCATGCACTGTTTTTTTTCGGACTTTACTAAAGATTGGATGTATTTGATGTTTTTAATATTTTCGGTAACTAAATAAAATTTAAAAAAAAAAAATCAAAAACAATTTGTTTTTCACGTGTAATGGCGACATAAAACAATGGCATCCTGCTATTCGATAGGCTGCCATAAATTTTATTGTAAGCGAAAAAAAAAGGAAAACTAGGTCATGGGGTTTAAATTTGCTTTGTTATTTAAAAAATTTATCTGCAAAGTTTTGTAAACAAATAGTTATCGATCACGGAGTTCCTGTACAGCCAATCAATATTTGTCTTACGAAAGTAAAACATCCGTTTATAACTTAGGCTTGATGAAAATAAATAGAAATTTAGCCTTAAACTCAACAAATTATTTTCACGTTCTCTTGATTTGCAACTAAATATAAAATATATGAATTAATTTTAGGCTTAAGTTTTTATTTTTTATTTTTTTAACGGTCGCTTTGTTTGCTAAATCTAAAAAAAGCACGTTTTTATTCCATGTCAACAACATGATGGAAGGATTCACGTCAACTCGCTCGCCTCCATTGGTCAGACATTTTGATGGAAACAGAACTTTATTTGGACACGGCATTTTAACCTGATTTTGAAATCAAACTGACGTTAAATCCTATATTAACCTTAACTTAACCGTAATCCTAATACTTACGCTTACTATATATTTTACTTTTTTTTGGACACTTCTAAAGACAGACAAAAAAATTAGATGTTTCATTTTTGTCTCTATTATTATTGTGTGTTTTTTTCGGCCTTCGACTTTTTTTAAAATTCTATTTTTTATTCAACAATTAATGACGTCAGTCTTTTTTGTGTAAACCGGCTTCCTTAGTAATAGTAAAGGTATCCAATAGGTAATATAGTTATTTAATATAGTTCTTTAAATAGCAGTTAATCATTATATTTTTACAGAGAATCATTTATTTGCTCTTGTTTAGTGTTTTATTACATAAAAGCTTCAGAACTTTATAATTTTTAATATAACAGAGCTGCATGACTAAAAACTATTGCGCACTAATTGAACATGAAAAATGCGCGTATAATTGCGCGGTAAGTAGTACTTTAAATAAGTATTTTTTACACAAAATTAATTAGGCCTCCAGTTTAGTCTATTTTGATGCCAAATTGCATAGTCGTCGGGTCTTGACCCAAGTGCCAAGTTCGAAACCAATCGGTCAGTTAGAAATGATCGAAATCTCGCTCGGCCGTTTCGATCCATGACGAAGCACTACAGAGGTAGCAAGTTAAATAAAAGCATGTAGCAGAACATTTCTAAAGCCTGGTCGGACTGGGAGTACTGCCCCCTATTACTGTCATATAAGAATATGCGAGAAAGTTTAGGGAAGATCACTCTTGCCTTATTCGTTATGTATTCTGTCAGACAGATGGACGGATACACTAACTGAATAGTAAAACTATTAAATGGAAATGTAGACCTATTTTTATTTAATCAATGTATATAAGCAATAAATAAAACTCTCAAATAAACAATAAAATATTTACACCATAATATGACATTAAATGTGTACTATGACATAACATTTGTAAGATATTAATATAACTTACTGACAGAATTAGATCTGTTTGGTCTTAGCTCTAAATGTGCACATCAATGTATCTCGTGGTCCCAATAGTTAAATCCTAACTCTTGACTTGTCACCTACGCGTTAGCAGTACCGAAAAACTACATTCCATAAAACTTGCCATAAACCTAGACACCAAACTATGCACGCACTCGTTGTTGACAAAGTATCAAGTGTTCCCGTCAACACCCCACTCGCTCGCCCCTCCCATCAAACTTGTCAGTTTTTGTAGCAGTCTAAAAAACCCTGACTTTCTTTACTTTGTCTTGCTGTGGCCTACTATACATTAGCGATCTAGGCACCGTATCTAAACCTGAACTCATATTCATTGGGTCGGTCTGGCCACAGGTAATACAGTATAAGATACAAGCCGACCCGCGGCGTATCATACGCCGTTATTTAGTTGTTTTATTTTCTACTTTTCAGTAATTCATAATTTGTGATTTCGACAGTACCAATGCTGCCACTGAAAATACTTGCTTTAAAATACTATCAGTAGCTCGTTAAGGACGATAACCCCCCCCTCGCCGCCTTTACCCAACCCCTACCCCACCCCCACCCCTCCCCCGTGAAAGCAAAGTCCTCTTAGTTACCTTCCCTAAGTTTAAAATGGTTTCAAACTACATTATCTGCCCCTAATAACCGTCGCTAAACCCGGCTCTACGATTGTAAACATTTAACGTGAACCACAGCTCACCAGACCATATATATATATATATATATATATATATATATATATATATATATATATATATATATATATATATATATATATATATATATATATATATATATATATATATATATATATATATATATATAGAGATGAAAAATAACGAACGGCCTTATACGCGGAGAAAATGGGACGACGTGGCCTAGCGGTAGAGAGTTAGACTGTTTACCCAAAAGTCTCGAGTTCAAGACCACACTATCTTTTACTATGCCGAGGTCTATGAAACAGATGAACTCTGCTTTATCTGCCACATGTGTCTTTGAACGAACAGGAAAAGATTTTACTCGGAAAAGAGGGTTCAATAAAAAATTCCGTTATTTGATTTGCTTTACTAAACCCAACTAACTTTCACATTTTCTAGAAATAAAGCCAAATAATTCAAAATTGGACTATGTTTAAATCGTAGCTTTAAAAGTACGAGAAAAAATGTAAACTACTGACTTACATTCAGTATCTGTTTTCGGAATGAAGTAAATTTACTTTTTCGCGATCCTCAAGTAAGACAGGAAGCAAAGCAATATATTTTAACACCGGATTTTTAAGTTAGCCTTTCCCCTATTCACACTCTATGCCTCGCTAATACACACAAATTCAAAGGCTGCATTGAGACATAATAGTCGATTTACCTTTATATTCTATATTTGCTCGGTGCATACACAAATCAATACTGTTATTGAGCGGCTGAAAAAAGCGGCAGTGAAATGAATTACAACTGTCATAGGTTAAAAATACTGGTGCGTCGCCTATTGATATATCAGATGATTGAACGATATGTATACGTACCTCATATATATCTAAGTATGTATGTTAGAACTCTTACTTATGGCGTATCCTAGACTATACTGTAGTTGGCATTGCGAACAGATATCTTAACCCTAACCCTGGCTATGATCCTTAATCCCTGAGTCTAACCGTATTTACACATACAGGAAAACAACTGCAACATTATAGCCTACTTAGCTAGGTTGAGGGGGTGTTTTTTTTTAAATTTCAAACCTTACTTTTATAAAATAATGGGTTACATTTTAATTCCCTTTACTACTTTAAAATACTAGATTGTATTTATATCACAACTCCTAATATTATACATTAGTGGATTGTATTTTTCAAAATTACAACCCCTATTTATCTAAACAAAAACTGAGTTCTAATCTTTATCTGTGTAAACAGACTAAACCCGAACACATGAATATACTAGCCTCATCTGAAACAGTCTGAACCAAACACATGAATATACTAGCCTCATCTGAAACAGTCTGAACCAAACACATGAATATACTAGCCTCATCTGAAACAGTCTGAACCAAACACATGAATATACTAGCCTCATCTGAAACAGTCTGAACCAAACACATGAATATACTAGCCTCATCTGAAACAGTCTAAACCCTACCACATGAATATACTAGCCTCATCTGAAACAGTCTGAACCAAACACATGAATATACTAACCTCAGCTGAAAATCCTAAACCCGAACACATGAATATACTAGCCTCAGTTGAAACAGACTAAACCCTAACACACGAAACACTAACCTCGGCTGAAACAAGGAAGTGTTTGTGTAGTATCATAGCGCACCATTAAAGTTATCTCAAGGATGCCTCTTCAACAGAGCGACACAGATATCAATTCCTATTTCAAATCACAAACAGTCCACAGAATTTGTGAAAATAATCACCTGAAAAAAATAAAACGGTTCTAAAATGATTCCAAAATCGGGTATTTAAATGTCTTGATGAAACGGGTTAGCACCGGTGCTAATAACCCACCCGAGTGCAGGTACCGGAACCACGAGTGCTAGATCTGCCGTGTTCATCCAAGCATGACGTACACCTTGTTCAGCTTACATCACAATTCGGACCGTTCTAGTCTAGATTCTACACAAGCGTTTTGTCACACTGTTAACGCCACTTGGAATACAAACTAGACCTGGTATGATAAGGTTCCATGACGCGATATAACCGGGTCATTGGGAGGTCGGGCTGACCTATATGCAGACGTAACTAAGTATATCACACAGCCACGAATTATCTGTCAGAAAGGAATACACACAGTTATTATTACTACTCGGTTTTTAAAACAGATCCATTCACCAATGATGACGTGATGACATATTACTTAGACTTCGATAGATGGCATTTGATGGCATATTACCTAGACTTCCATAGATGGCATTTGATGACATATTACCTAGACCTCCATAGATGACATGACATATTACCTAGATTTCCATAGATTTCATTTGATGACATATTACCTAGACTTACATAGATGACATTTGATGACATATTACCTAGACTTACATAGATGACATTTGATGACATATTACCTAGACTTCCATAGATGATATTTGATGACATATTACCTAGACTTACATAGATGACATTTGATGACATATTACCTAGACTTCCATAGATGACATTTCAGAACATATTACCTAGACTTCCATAGATGATATTTGATGACATATTACCTAGACTTCCATAGATGGCATTTGATGAAATATTACCTAGACTTCCATAGATGGCATTTGATGACATATTACCTAGACTTCCATAGATGGCATTTGATGACATATTACCTAGACTTCCATAGATGGCATTTGATGACATATTACCTAGACTTCCGTAGATGATATTTGATGACATATTACCTAGACTTCCATTGATGCATGTTATGTTTAAAATGTCGTATACTCAAGCGCTGACAAAAAAAAACCTGATCGGCTAAAGTCGTTTTAGAATCTTGTTTATCCTTAATATAACTCGAATACCAATAAATCTCTACACTGCTAATACATATAGCACCTTATCATACAATTACAATCTCGTGTTTTATTTTTAATTTGAATAACACATTTTATATCTTTCAAACAACAAAGTTCTGGGCTGTTGACATTAAACCCTCCCCCACCACCCCCCCCCCCCCACACACACACACACTAACTGCGGCGACAGCACAAAATACTGCCTGAACGACTACGTCAAATCACACGGATCCTTAAATAAAACTGTCAAAAAAAAATCATTTATTGTCAAATTATTTTATCCTAAACACCAAAATATACGATATATCTTACCAGTTAGTTAGAAAACATACCAAACACTGATGTCATAGTTGCTTTAAACGAGGTTTTGTTTTGCCTCGCTGGCCTGTTAAGATTGGTGCTGTAAAAGTGAATCATTTATGTATGCGAGTCACACAACGCTCCGTTTCCGGCTGATTGCGATCCAATCGATATCTGTAATTAACCAATCGTTTGAAAGTTTCGCTCCCTCCCACCCCCATCCCGGCCAGGACTCATCCCCACGCGTGTCACACTTGTAGGGTCAGCTGGTTTGAGTTTAAATTTGAAACGTCATTCAGTTAAATCTTTCACCCTCTAGTACGTCTGTACGTTGCGCACCATTTGATGCGCGCAGCACAGTTTGATGCTCGCTGCATGATTTGACTTCCTTTTTACTTTCTCGTATATACGTAGTATAGAGAAAGTATTGTAATCGTGCAAAAAAAAAAATCGAGATTTTTACAAATCTCGACGTTTTACACCTCACTGATACGGAAAAACATAATTTTGCAATCTTGTCCGTATGTCTGTGTGTGTGTGTGTCTGTCCGTGTGTGTGTCTGTCCGTGTGTAAACACGATAACTTGAGTACCGTTACAGCTAGGTTGATGAAATTTCATATATAAGTATTTTATCAAAATCGTAGATCCGTATTAACTTTTGAGCGATTTCCGATAACCGGAAGTGGTACTTTTCCTACTTTGAATTTTTTAAAAGCCTATAACTTGAGTACTATTTCAGATAGATAAATGAAATTTCACATGTAAGTAAAAGATCTAATTCTCT
This sequence comes from Physella acuta, assembly GCF_028476545.2. Classification (NCBI taxonomy): domain Eukaryota; kingdom Metazoa; phylum Mollusca; class Gastropoda; family Physidae; genus Physella; species Physella acuta. The sequence continues at coordinate 24,226 of NW_026732334.1, forward strand.
ACCTTCTGTTAAATTTTGAGTAATTTCCGTTGACTGGAAGTAGTAATTTACGCTACTTCCGATTTCTCAAAAAACTAATGTAAATTTTAAAAGTACTAATAATATTGCGCACCATTATGAACATCTTTATTCCGCGTTCACTTGGTGTGCAATACTTTTTTCTATGAGATTCTATTTTATTTTAAAAAGTTTATGTATTTAAAATGGATTAAAAATCATAACTATATCCCGAGTTCCCATCCTCTGTTGTTTTATATAAGAATATTCGAGAAAGTTTAGGGGAGATCACTCCCGGTTTATTTCCAAATCTGAAGCGAGCTTGAGAAGAGTTGTCTTATCAGAAGTCTTGAGTCATTGGATTCAAGAGTGTGGAAGTCTCAACTCATTGGATTCAAGAGTGTGGAAGTCTCAACTCATTGGATTCAAGAGTGTGGAAGTCTAAATTAATGTGAGTCATTGGATTCAGGAGTGTGTAAGTATCGAGACAATGGAGTCATTGGGTTTAAGAATATGGATGTCCAGAATCAATGTACCTCTTGCATAAGACATAATATTAAACTTCGAAAAAAATAAATTAAAAAAAAGCGTTATTACAAGTTTATCAAACATTCATTGAAATGAAATATTCGTAAAAGCAGCTGCAATATATTATTTGGGACGTATTTGGGATACAAATAAAAAAATTGCAATGACACCAAATACACTATTGACGATTTACCAGCATTTTTATAACAATATTGAACTCTTTTAAAAGTATAAGTCCATAGCTTACACTGAGAAATGAAACCCGAGACTTTTCAACGTTAAAAATCGTTTGGTTTTTATCACAATGTTTACTAGTCGTGGTTATTATGCGCATACAGAACATCAGCGCCATACAATACTAAACACGTTAAGGTGAGGTATAGCTCCTTTATTGTGTGTGAATTTAAAGACGAAGAGATTGTGTCGCTGGCGTCTCAAGTTGTCTTTAGTGTCGCCGACAAGAGCCGGGTACTCGAAAGAGCTGAGTGCACTCTGGTACGTTTATCAAATAGTGGAAACGATATATAATATTGAAGGTAGTAATGAAGTACTTAGCCTTTCGATCAGGCGGTTACTCTTTAATACCTAACCTTTTTTTCACGTTATATTATACATTTTCTGTCACTGTTATATCACACAAATCTTACGTTATAAAACACATAGTCTTGTATTGTTAAACACCTTTTTTCATCGTTATATATATTTATTATCTTTGCAAAACGTATTTTTTTTTCCAGTTAAATTATGACTGTGACCGAACGTGCTTGGTTAGAATGTGAATCAGATTTATAAGGCCATTAGAATACTGAACTGTTTGCTTATAGTTTAACGCATTGAATGCCTTTGTGTTGGCTCTGGACAGCTCAACAAACATCACTCTATAAAAACATGCACTAGCGATGACACCTGATGCGGCCGTTTAAGTACTCATTCCTCGCCTTCAACACGCCTAAATACGATGTTTTTAAACGGCTAAATACGATGTTTTTAAACGGCTAAATACGATGTTTTTCAACTGCTAAATACGATGGTTTAGAACGACTAAATACGATGTTTTTAAACGGCTAAATACGATGTTTTTAAACGGCTAAATATGATGGTTTAGAACGACTAAAACGTTGTCTTAGGAATGCTAAATACGATGTTTTAGTACGGCTAAATACGATGTTTTTAAACGGCTAAATACGATGGTTTAGAACGGCTATATACAATGTTTTAGTAAGGCTATATACGATGTTTTAAGAGGGCTAAATACGATGTCTTAGGACGACTAAATACGATGTTTTAGGACGGCTAAATACGATGTCTTAGGACGGCTAAATACGATGTTTTAGGACGGCTATATACGATGTTTTAGGACGGCTAAATACGATGTTTTAGGACGGCTAAATACGATGTTTTAGGACGGCTAAATACGATGTGTTTTAGACGGCTAAATACGATGTTTTAGGACGGCTAAATACGATGTTTTAGGACGGCTAAATACGATGCTGTTTCATGGTCTACGCTGTCAAAATCAATCACAGACAGCACTGAGTTCTTGTGACGTCATAACCGTTTCTTTCAGGCATCTATTTGTGAGGGCAGGTCGTGGAGGGACAAAACAGAAAAGATTACTTATAGAAAGGTTCTAACAAGTGTAAGCCCCACCCCCCCCCCCCCACCCACACGACTCCCGCGCCGGACTTTTAAGTACCCCTCTACACCCCGAGAAAAAATATATGAAAGAAACCCATGTCTGTAGTAATTGACACAGACATACCTACCTACTTGCTTATAACATCAATTAACTTTTGTCTTAATGTGAAGACTTGACCAGCTTATTGTAAAAGGTTAAGGATTATAAGTATTAGATTCTAAGGTTGTAAGTGAAACGTAAGCCGTAAGGTTTGATCAGATAAACTGGTTTGTTGCACTACGGCGCAGTGCATATAGGCATTGACTGGTATCTCAATTTGGTGAGACCCACTTTAGCTAACTTTTGTATTGCTTGTGTCTGTAGTTGTAGTTTCATATTGACGAGAAGATTGACTCAATGGTCGTATCAATTAAGTGTAGCACCTACGGTTAGAGTAGAACAGTGGTGGTGTAGGTGGTGAAGGTGGTGTAGGGCCAGTGGTGGTGTAGGGCCAGTGGTGGTGTAGGTGGTGTAGGTGGTGTAGGGCCAGTGGTGGTGTAGGGCCAGTGGTGGTGTAGGGCGAGTGGTGGTGTAGGGCCAGTGGTGGTGTAGGGCCAGTGGTGGTGTAGGTGGTGTAGGTGGTGTAGGGCCAGTGGTGGTGTAGGTGGTGTAGGGCCAGTGGTGGTGTAGGGCCAGTGGTGGTGTAGGGCCAGTGGTGGTGTAGGGCCAGTGGTGGTGTAGGGTCAGTGGTGGTGTAAGTGGTGTAGGGCCAGTGGTGGTGTAGGGCCAGTGGTGGTGTAGGTGGTGTAGGTGGTGTAGGTGATGTAGGGTCAGTGGTGGTGTAGGGCCAGTGGTGGTGTAGGTGGTGTAGGTGGTGTAGGGCCAGTGGTGGTGTAGGGCCAGTGGTTGTGTAGGGCCAGTGGTGGTGTAGGGTCAGTGGTGGTGTAGGTGGTGTAGGTGGTGTAGGTGGTGTAGGGCCAGTGGTGGTGTAGGGCCAGTGGTGGTGTAGGGCCAGTGGTGGTGTAGGTGGTGTAGGGCCAGTGGTGGCGTAGGGCCAGTGTGGTGTAGGGCCAGTGGTGGTGTAGGTGGTGTAGGGCCAGTGGTGGCGTAGGGCCAGTGTGGTGTAGGGCCAGTGGTGGTGTAGGTGGCGTAGGGCCAGTGGTGGTGTAGGGCCAGTGTGGTGTAGGGCCAGTGGTGGTGTAGGTGGCGTAGGGCCAGTGGTGGCGTAGGGCCAGTGTGGTGTAGGGCCAGTGGTGGTGTAGGTGGCGTAGGGCCAGTGGTGGTGTAGGGCCAGTGTGGTGTAGGGCCAGTGGTGGTGTAGGTGGCGTAGGGCCAGTGGTGGTGTAGGGCCAGTGTGGTGTAGGGCCAGTGGTGGTGTAGGGCCAGTGTGGTGTAGGGCCAGTGGTGGTGTAGGGCCGGAGGTGGTGTAGGGCCAGTGGTGGTGTAGGGCCGGAGGTGGTGTAGGGCCAGTGGTGGTGTAGGGCCGGAGGTGGTGTAGGGCCAGTGGTGGTGTAGGGCCAGTGGTGGTGTAGGTGGTGTAGGGCCAGTGTGGTGTAGGGCCAGTGGTGGTGTAGGTGGTGTAGGGCCAGTGGTGGCGTAGGGCCAGTGTGGTGTAGGGCCAGTGGTGGTGTAGGTGGCGTAGGGCCAGTGGTGGTGTAGGGCCAGTGTGGTGTAGGGCCAGTGGTGGTGTAGGTGGCGTAGGGCCAGTGGTGGCGTAGGGCCAGTGTGGTGTAGGGCCAGTGGTGGTGTAGGGCCAGTGGTGGTGAAGGGCCAGTGGTGGTGTAGGGCCAGTGTGGTGTAGGGCCAGTGGTGGTGTAGGTGGCGTAGGGCCAGTGGTGGTGTAGGGCCAGTGTGGTGTAGGGCCAGTGGTGGTGTAGGGCCAGTGTGGTGTAGGGCCAGTGGTGGTGTAGGGCCGGAGGTGGTGTAGGGCCAGTGGTAGTGTAGGGTCGGTGGTGGTGTAGGTGGTGTAGGTGGTGTAGGGCCAGTGGTGGTGTAGGGCCAGTGGTGGTGTAGGGCCAGTGGTGGTGTAGGGCCAGTAGTGGTGTAGGGTCGGTGGTGGTGTAGGTGGTGTAGGTGGTATAGGGCCAGTGGTGGTGTAGGTGGTGCAGGGCCAGTGGTGGTGTAGGGCCAGTGGTGGTGTAGGTGGTGTAGGGCCAGTGGTGGTGTAGGGCCAGTGGTGGTGTAGGGCCAGTGGTGGTGTAGGGCCAGTGGTGGTGTAGGTGGTGTTGCGCCAGTGGTGGTGTTGGTGGTGTAGGGCCAGTGGTGGTGTAGGTGGTGTAGGGCTAGTGGTGGTGTACGGCCAGTGGTGGTGTAGGTGGTGTAGGTGGTGTAGGGCCAGTGGTGGTGTAGGGCCAGTGGTGGTGTAGGGCCAGTGGTGATGTAGGGCCAGTGGTGGTGTAGGGTCAGTGGTGGTGTAGGTGGTGTAGGGCCAGTGGTGGCGTAGGGCCAGTGGTGGTGTAGGTGGTGTAGGTGGTGTAGGGCCAGTGGTGGTGTAGGGCCAGTGGTGGTGTAGGGCCAGTGGTGATGTAGGGCCAGTGGTGGTGTAGGGTCAGTGGTGGTGTAGGTGGTGTAGGGCCAGTGGTGGCGTAGGGCCAGTGTGGTGTAGGGCCAGTGGTGGTGTAGGGCCAGTGGTGGTGTAGGGCCGGAGGTGGTGTAGGGCCAGTGGTGGTGTAGGTGGTGTAGGGCCAGTGGTGGTGTTGGGCCAGTGGTGGTGTAGAGCCGGAGGTGGTGTAGGGCCAGTGGTGGTGTAGGGCCAGTGGTGGTGTAGGTGGCGTAGGGCCAGTGGTGGCGTAGGGCCAGTGGTGGTGTTGGGCCAGTGGTGGTGTAGAGCCGGAGGTGGTGTTAGGCCAGTGGTGGTGTAGGGCCAGTGGTGGTGTAGGGCCAGTGGTAGTGTAGGGCCAGTGGTGGTGTAGGGCCAGTGGTGGTGTAGGGCCAGTGGTGGTGTAGGGCCAGTGGTGGTGTAGGTGGCGTAGGGCCAGTGGTGGCGTAGGGCCAGTGGTGGTGTTGGGCCAGTGGTGGTGTAGAGCCGGAGGTGGTGTTAGGCCAGTGGTGGTGTAGGGCCAGTGGTGGTGTAGGGCCAGTGGTAGTGTAGGGTCGGTGGTGGTGTAGGTGGTGTAGGTGGTGTAGGGCCAGTGGTGGTGTAGGGCCAGTGGTGGTGTAGGGCCAGTGGTGGTGTAGGGCCAGTAGTGGTGTAGGGTCGGTGGTGGTGTAGGTGGTGTAGGTGGTATAGGGCCAGTGGTGGTGTAGCGCCAGTGGTGGTGTAGGTGGTGCAGGGCCAGTGGTGGTGTAGGGCCAGTGGTGGTGTAGGTGGTGTAGGGCCAGTGGTGGTGTAGGGCCAGTGGTGGTGTAGGGCCAGTGGTGGTGTAGGTGGTGTTGCGCCAGTGGTGGTGTTGGTGGTGTAGGGCCAGTGGTGGTGTAGGTGGTGTAGGGCTAGTGGTGGTGTGGGGTCGGTGGTGGTGTAGGTGGTGTAGGGCCAGTGGTGGTGTAGGACCAGTGCTGGTGTAGGGCCGGTGGTGGTATAGGTAGCACTATAGTGATGTATGGCCAGTGGTGGTGTAGGTGGTGTAGGGCTAGTGGTGGTGTGGGGTCGGTGGTGGAGGTGTTACACCTAGGATGTGTAACGTTAGTGTTGGTGTAGGTGGTGTATGGTCTGTCAGTGTGTAGGGCCAATGGTGGTGTAACAACAATGGTGTGTAACGCCAGTTTTTGTCTAGCGCCCCTGTTGTATAGCCCCAATGAATATGTAGTTCAAGTCATTGTGTCGCACCGGTAGCGTTCTAAAGTGACCTCCACAAAGACATGAAGTATAAAGAGGAGGACGAATTTGAATAGCAAAACAAGTCATTGTATGATAATCTAAAGTATTCATGCAAAGTGGGTCGTATTTCATTCATGTACATTGAGGTTGAAAATGTGGGGGTTTTAACAATCGGGTGTAAGCCATTGTTTAATTGCATTGTATTGTTAGTGGCTTTTGTATTTTGTTGTCTGAGGTTGCTGGCGTGTTGTCAGTGGTTGCTGGCGTGTTGTCACTGGTTGCTATTGTGAACTATTGTGTGGTGTTACTGGTTAATGGTTCGTGTTGCCTGTCATTAATTGTTTAGTTGTTGCTGTGTTGCCCACTGTGTTATAGCTATAGCTGCAGTGTACGAACACACAGAGAGCGTTAAGATCCTATGTTGTAAAGACACTATGTAAAGACCCTATGTAAAGACCCTATGTAAAGACCCTATGTAAAGACCATATATAAACAATATATAAGAACCTTATAAAAGACCATATAGACCCCAATTAAAAAAACCTATTTAAAATCATATATGAATAACGTATATAAAGACCCAAAATAAAAACCCTATATAAAAATACTTTATTAAGTACCTATACAAAAGACCATATATAGAGACCCTATGTAAAAATACTATATAAAGACCCTATATCAAGAACCTATATAAAAGACCATATGTAAAGAACGTTTATAAAGACCCTTTCTAAGGACAAAAGTAGAGCTAGAAAGCCTAAACAGAAAATATAAACGCCTCCTCAATAGATAAACGCTGTAACGAAGATTTAAGTATAACATATGCGTTTTATTTATAGGTCTAATAACTTATATGCTGGGTTAAAAAACAAGACAATTATAAGATCTATTTAATTATATATCGCATACTCAACAAGTGCGTATATATTTCTAAGGTATGTAACTAAAGAAGAAATTCGCTTATCATTGGAGTCTAATTTGTGGAGAGAGATTATCGTTCTTAGTGCACGTTATGAAAATAATCAAACTATATATATATATATATATATATATATATATATATATATATATATATATATATATATATATATATATATATATATATATATTAGTTAATGCAAAGTCTCACGAACTGGGGAACGATCATTTGACCTACAAAGCGATGTGTGAATTAAAACTTGAGCTGCATAGCCATTGTATTTTTAAATTAATTTTTTAGCTGTCAACAATTACAAAGGTCCCCCCCCCCCCCCGTCATTCTAAGATAGCACCTCAAATGGTCCAATGTGGCACATCTACCAAACGTTGATTTAAATCTCTGTAGCCCGCCCCTATGAGCTATCACTGCAAATCGTCCTGGTTGCCGTGTAAATTTTAATAGAAAATTACAAGTTCAATGTATTCATCCGTCCCATTAACACGCACTACTTTATTATGATTTGAATCAAACAAATAAGGTAGTCTGGACCCTGTCACAATCATGCTCGTAGATTTGAATTCATAAATAAACTAAATAAACCGGGAGTGATCTCCCCTAAACTTTCTCGAATATTCTAATATAAAACTACGAGGGATGGCAACACAGGACAAAGACAATATTTGTAATCCATTTTTAATTACTTAAACTTTTTATTATAGAATGGGATCTCGTAAAAAAAAGAATTGCACACCAAGTGAATGCCTAATAAAATGTGCATAATAGTGCGGGATATTATTAGTACTTTATAAATTTACGTGCGTTTTTGAGAAATCGGAAATAGCGTAAATTAGTACTTCCGTTCAACGGAAATTACTCAAAATTTGACAGAAGGTACAGAATTAGTTTTTTTACTTACATGTGAAATTTCATTTATCTATCTAAAATAGTATTCAAGTTATAGGCTTTTTTAAAATTCAAAGTAGAAAAAGTACCACTTCCGGTTATCGGAAATCGCTCAAAAGTTGATCAGAATCTACGATTTTTATATATTACTCATATGTGAAATTTCATCAACCTAGCTGTAACGGTACTCAAGTTATCGTGTATACACACAGACACACACAAACACACACAGACACACAGACATACGGACAAGATTGCAAAATTATGTTTTTCCGTATCAGTGATGTGTAAAACGTCGAGATTTGTAAAAATCTCGATTTTTTTTATTTATTTTTTTTGCACGATTACAAGACTTTCTCTATACTTCGTATATACGAGAAAGTAAAAAGACCCTGACACATATGGATGCTTGCAGATTTAATCCACACATAAAGTAGTCCGGTCATAACACATTCATGCTTGTCGATGTAAATCAAACTAATGAGTTAGTCATCCACTCAGCACACTGTCTTATTCATGCTTGTCCTTGGTTTGAAACCGATAATGTAAATCAATGCATTTAAACGTCACATTGTACGTCAGCTTGTGATCGATATGTCAGCTATTGTGTCGCTGCCAATAATAACTGAACTGAACTAAATTATTTACCATTTAGTGTTCAGTTGGAAGCACGGAAATTACCCAAGCGATTGTCTGATTATTGTATTTAGAGTGTTCTCTTTAAAAGAATGTAGACTACAGAAATCACAAAAGCGATTGTCTGATTAGTGTACTTCACTTGTTCTCTAAAAAGAATGTAGACTACCACCTAACGAATATAATTAACATATTGCATACAAAACTAGGCTATCTTACTAGTAAATGTGTTTTGTGTGTTCCGTTGTGTATTTACGTGAGTTATGAGTATACGTTACACGGTATGAGTGAACGTATGTGTCTAACGTGTTTTTGTGTTGAAGAATGTATGTGTGTAAACTAATGTTATGAGTGTGTGGGTTTAGTGTTACGAGTGTATGTTCACAAGTGTCTGGTGTTTGCTGCTATAAAAGGTTGTTTTTAATGAATGTATGTTTATATACTTGTTGGTAAACGTATATTCGGAGTGTTGAAAAACATGAACTGATACGAACGCATAGCTTTCATGTTACTTTCTCGTCCATTATTTGAACATTTGCTTCTAACTTTGTTTTTTAAAGCCCCGCCACTAATGCAAAAAGTACCCAGGATCAAAGTTAATCCCCTCAACTTTTTTGGAATTTTTTCAGCACGAACACAGCCTTGGACTATTTCTGAAGTCTAGACATTTTTAATATTTTAATTAAACGCACGCCGTGAACACAGCTCCTTATCCGCCTCTAGTCTTAGTGTTAGGGTTGGTTAGAGATTTAGGGTTGGGTAGGGCTAAAAACTACAAGTACACATTTCATATCCTTTTTATAATTTTTTTGTCGAAGCTTATCTGGACAAGATATTTTTTTCCTACGTTTGTTTTAAGAACTCTAAACATGTTAGAGAACAATGTGAAATAACATTCTTGTAAACAATGTGAACTCGTGTTCCGCATGACGTTGCTACAAAGATTGTTTGCTTTGACAATTTCTATTTTTTCTCAACATGTATTGACGACTGGATCACGACACAGCACGCCACAACGGTGGGCGGCGCCAAAGGTCGCCTCGCTTCGTCTGCGCGCGACCAATGACGCAGCACAGCGCTAATGGCGACGGGCACGAGGCGAATGGAAAATTTCCAGTTCAGCGAATGGAGATGGTGGCCTAGTTTTTCTGTGACCCCTCAAGGCCACGGCAAGCGGGTTTCTGTCACGTTTTTACAAGGTTAACTTAATCAATCTGTCCAGTTTTCTAGGCCTGGGTTATATATTGAATGGCATCATTGATCTAGGAGGCAGTACCTGGGGGTGTATGTTTATCAATCTTTTTTAAAAAAGTAAAATACTTAAGTAACCTTTTTAACCTTACGGTCCATGGGGCAGGTGTAGGGGAGCGTAGTGACCTAGTTTATCAGTAAAATGGCGCATATACTGACTTTAAAAAATAATACACAAAGACAGGCGTCTATAGGTCGGGTATCACCTGATAAGGTAAGTGAAGTTTTCACCCCCCAACCACCAACAATTTGGATTTGGAGTCATCCCTGTGCCACTGCTTTTCTAAACCATTATATAAAACATAGGCTACCCCGTCCACAAGTTAAGTTAAAATTTTAAATACTATTTATGCTATGAAAAAGCGATGAAAAACGTGGGGCGCCGTGATTTTCTTACAGTTTTTAATACTGTTGTTGCTCTACAAACTCCCTAATAAAAGTCAATAGTATTATCTAATCAATAGTAATATAACTTTTACATCTTATATTAACAATGACCACGTTTTTCATCGCTTATAGTAGAGTGATCGCTTGCATTATTGTGATGTATAGCATTTATTTTCTACTTTTTAGTTCAATCACGTGTTTTTTTTAAACGTTTTTAAATGATAATTATTAAAAGTTTAAGTAATTAAAAATCATGTCTATATTCCAAGTTATATAAGAATATTCGAGAAAGTTTAGGGGAGATCACTCCCGATTTATTTTTATCGTGTTTTAAGACACACGCATTGATAAATTATAAATATTGTACGCAATCCTAAAAATGAAAATTCAAAGAAATAAATAGTTTTAAAAAGCGTTATTCACCTTGGAAATTGCTAGACTTGAGATTACGGTGGGGATGTAGATTACACTCGATAGGTGACGAGGCTTCATTTCGTTCCCTTGCTATTCTCTGTCGGTAACTTTTATTAACTTAGGCCGACACGCTGCACTCTTTGTATTACACGTCATGCCCAAAAAATTAATTAAACTTAATTAAACTTCGCTTGAGACCATTCCTACAATTTACAATATTTTGCTACTTTGGATTCATTTTCGACAGTGTTTTTATCTACAATGATCAGTGCCTTTTTCACTACGCTTTTCTCACTTTCAATCAGACGGAAGTGTTTTTTTTTCCGGCTATCAGAATGTAACGGAAATGACAGGTGTCATGATACTATTCTGGTGCACATTCAGTCGCAGCTTTTCGTTTTTTATCACGAACTATTAACCCCACTACGGACCCGGCTACGGAGGTTAAGAGAGGGGAGGGTGGTCGCCCCTGGCGCCGACCCTATGGGTGGGCCAAAGCAGGAAAAAATATAGTTTAAAATTCTAAGCTGCTGTTCTGATTATTAAACTGTTTTCTACATCAATTGTGTGACGTCATAAAAGTGCGCTTTCAAATTAGAATTAGGGGGATGCGTTTTTTCAATAACGCAAATATGTATGTACTCATGTTACAGCAAGGGAACAGAGTTTCTTCCAGGCATCTCTCTCCCCCCCCCCCTCCCCCCAAAGAAAGTCTACCGCCCCCCGAACGAGATGGATTTTATATAGTAAACATACACTATTACTAGTGTCGCCCCCCCCCCCCCCCGAAAATTTCTAGTGCCCCCCCTAGATATGATGGACGCTCACATGTGAGTGTATGTAAACAGTATGTCAACGGTATGTCAACAGTATGTCTACAGTATGTCAACAATATATCTACAGTATGTCAACAATATATCTACAGTATGTCAACAGTATGTCAACAATATGTCAGCAGTAGGTTAACAATATGACAACAGTATGTCACCAGTATGTCTACAGTATGTCAACAATATGTCAACAATGTGTCAACAATGTGACAACAGTATGTCAACAATATGTCAACATTATGTCACTTCATCCTGGAGAAACATTGTATTTAGGTAAATGTCACCATATGTCAAGGTGTTTCCACAGTTGACCTCAGTGAAGAGGTAAACTCTGCTTCACCTCACTTAGTTACACAAGTCTGTGAGGCTCGGATAACTATGGTTAAACCTATGGTTCAACTGTCGTGGTGTATCGAAACCGATGTATTTTTAACTACCTTGTGTAAATTAGACTGCAAAGAAGGGCATACCGTCTTTATAATAAGTTTTTACAAGCACAAAAGTAAAAGAATGAAATTATCTTTCTTATTAGTAAAAGCCTTGGTTGCTAATGGTCAGATAAAATTTTAAAGAAAAAATGTCTTACTAAAGAAAGTTTGTTTCATATTGTAAGTTTTAGTTTTTTTAACAGCTTGTGAGTTGGCAGGATTTAAAAAAAAAAGTTTTCCACATTTTGTTTCGTAACAATGATTTTTCTATTAAAAAATTATAATATTCAGGCGAAAAAAAAAACGAATTGCTCTTTCCATTTAATGCGATTACAATTAAGTCGAAAACTGCACGACCGAAAATAAGTGCTTCAGAGCCCGATCAATTGCTTGCAATTTTAACCTAGTGAATACAAGAGGGCGGCTCCCTCGTGAGAAAACATCTGTGAGCATAATCTTGGCTCAGTTACCAGGTTGTCTATGTGTGTATGTGCATCTTTATGTGTGTATAGCTATGTGTTTATGTATGTACATATTTACACTCATACTTGATAACTTTATCGTCTCCTACCTCATTTTTTAATTATATATTTTTCATTTCTTCTCGATATCCTCTTGGTATCGTTATCGCAGTCACGATAGGAAGAATCGATTACCTGATAAAGTTTTGGCAGCCTCCCGATAATCGAACGTATGGGCGTGCAATACAATATGACGTCAACTGCTGCAGATGTTCCAATGGATTATATTAAGCATCGTTTAGAATCGAATATATTAAGCCTTGTTTTGAATGGAATATGTTAAGCATAGTGCATAATCGAATAGATTGAGCATTGTTTAGAATCCAATACCTTAAGCATTGTTTAGAATCCAATACCTTAAGTATTGTTAAGAATCATATAGAGTAAGGAGCTCTTTGGATCGAATATCGTAAGCATTGTTTAGAATAGAATGTCTTAAGCATTGTTTAGAATCCAATATCTTAAGCATTGTTTAGAATCCAATATTTTAAGTATTTCATAAACTCACAGGCAACCCAAACAGAAAGTCAGCCGAAACATTGTATACTTCGAACAATTGATTAAAAGCTTAAATTTATATGGAGATTTCAACAAGTAAATAGTGTCGATGTATGCAACAATAATGTTGTATATTTCATAGGCCACAAAATTTACTTTATGTTAAGTGGCTTGTGAGTGGCCGACCACAGCATGTCACGCACGCTCGTAGGTTGTGTACGGGTATAATGCGATCACCCCCAGCAAGGGTGAGGTGGAACACCTCTCCGATAAAGCTCAGGTATCCGGGCGTCGTGAAGTGCTCTTGGGAGCCACGGGTTTCTCTACAGCAGTGGCGACAGGTGCTGTCCCCTGTGGCGGCATTATCCTTCGTGTATGGCGCGCTTTAAAACGAATGCAGGTGCCGTGTTGGTCATGAACGAGCCTGGGGCACTAAGAAAAATGCAACCGCTTTTAGTTTATTTTGGAGTCGTTGTCAGCGTTTAAAAAAATATTTTTTTAAATTTAAAAACTCATAAAAAGTAAGAGTTTACCTTTAAAATTTGACAGGGCTACGTATAGCTTGAGCGAAGCTTAGGCGCTAAGGGCTAGTAAATATAAGTGTGAACAATATAAATCACAGCATCGAGACGAAAACGTCGCTTCTTCCTGTCGATGAAAATTATCGTTTATCATTTAAATAAAGTATCCTTTTTTTTTTAGAATCTACCGTCATTGTTAATAGCGGTCGGCGTGTTCAGGTCGGTTAAGCTCATTGTAGCCAAACAGATGAGTCCCGAGTTCGTACCCCCGGGCTGATGTGGCTCTATAGCTGGGGACAGCACCTCATCTAGGAGAGACAACTCCAAAATCAAACAACTGCTGCCTTGTGTGTTCTTGGTTTGGACAAAGGCTATGGAAGCAAATCCAAAAACAAAAGCTATTAAATCGAAAAATGCTGAAATCGGAGCCAACGGCCAAAATGGCGCATAACCAGTTGACACGTATACTTAATTGTATAAGAGGGAATCTCTTTCAAAAATACAAAAATTTAAGAAGGAAGAAGAAGAAGAAAAGTTCGATAGTGAACAGGTCGCAAAAACAAATTACTATTTTTAATGGTGTTTTAATTCTTTTGTTTTTATATCCCTAAGCGACACCTGTGTCTTTGTTCTAGCGGATTTTGTCTTGGCAATTAAATATTTTTCGTTGTGGGTATAGGTTAGACTTTGGTGATGTCTTGTTACCAATATCTACCTCCGCCCCGTTGAGAAAGTCTTCCTGGTTTTTGCAAGCCAAACCCCAGTGAACAAAAGCCTTGTATTGTACAATACCTTAATTCTTTTATAAAATATTTTTAATGTTATTAGTCAAATTTAGTCCTGGTATATACAAAATATTTGTACGACCGCGGGATGGAAGTAATTTTAAACATTGATACATTGTTCGGAAACGTGTTGATTTTGAGGTTATTTATTATTTCAACTAATGTGTTTTCGTTACCTTTTTAGCTGGGCTATGTTAGTTAATGTTGAAGCAGGATACTCATGTTTGTGATTCAACTTCTCCATAACATTTGTTTCTATTTTCTGCTCACAAGTACTCTAATAAACGGGATTTGATCATTTCTATATATTTTACTATTTTTTGCCTTGCTGTCACCCCCCTAAATGGTGTCACCCGGTGCGGTCCGCATTCCCCCCCCCCCCACCTTGCTACGCCTCTGGTCGTACCTCACGCTATTACTACTGTAAATAAATCATGCACAGGTTGAAAATGTAAGCAGAACGATATAATGTGTCGATAGATATAAAACATATAACAGATTTTTATGGCCGGAATTATAATTCTGGGCAACGATAATTATGACATAATTAATACATCTCAGGTGTAAATGAATCATTGCAGGTGTTGTTGGCATCCAAATCTAACCTGCCTTTGAATAATAATCTTGTTCACACGTACAGCGTAAGTAGTTCACACAAATGCACTAAGATCAGTAATACCTTCGTACAAAACTAGACTAATTCTTCCCTCCCTTATAATTTTTTTTATCTCTGTAAACATAGGCTGCACATGATTTGAACACAACAGTGGGGTTTGAGCTGAGTGGTTTAACCAGAATTAAAAGTGATGACACATAAAAAGGGAAGAGAGAGATGTATATTGTTAAAAAATTAAATGTTATCAAATTAATAGATTTTACTGTCAGTAATTGTAATGCAAACAAACTGGGCAACACCTGGTAACTATAGTGTGGGTGAGTTCACTAACTCGCGAGATAACATGATTAGAGGATTATGAAAGTGGAAGTTAATTAACTGACTGCAGGGTTACCAGAACACAGCTTCTTAATTAAATTTCTTAAAAAATATGTGATAAATAAAATATGGCTTAAGATTAGTTACATCCAGGAAAGAACCGCATTTCATTTGTTTTTGTCTAAATATATTTATAAAGATTTTAGATTTGTGTAGAATTGTATTGTTTTTCCTTACAAAAAGAATATAAATATGTGACATTGCAATGGTGCTTTTAATTTAAAATTATCATAAATTACTTGTGCGATGGTTTAGGACTAAGTGGAATTTTTAAATGCAAAGACGACTTACCATAGTGATGAGGTTGTTGTCGTCGTGACTCAGTGGTGTGTAGAAGTGGACCATAAACTTCGGGTCATCTTTGTACATGTAGAAAATGTCACGAACCCAGTTGAGCCAGACCATGTGTTTGGGTTCGGATCCATGGCAGAAGCGACTGTATTTCTTGTACGTTGGATCCACCGCTAGAAAAAATGTCCGCATAAAGTAGTCGGTAGGCTGGTATTTAAACCCCAAGAGTCTGTAGTTGAAGGGGGCGATGACAATTTCCGCATCCGCCCAGGAAGTGACGTATCCACGCTTTTGAAAATCTTTCCACAGCCAAGGAAAGCTGTCAACCGGATGTGATCCATTGAAGCCCCTCCTGGCTTCTGGTAGCTCATGCTCGTGCTTGCCTGTCAGGATCGGCAACAACGCCGCCGGCGTCCCGTCCCCCAAGATGTTGTAACCTTCCAGCTCTATCGCCTTTAGCGTGTTGACCAGATACTCTCTGGTCTTTGGCATCCGTCTCAGCCAGGACATTCTGGACATGGAATCAAACCCTAGTAGCGCCACAGACAGTCCCAGACCGTTGGCTGGAGGTTTGGTCAGCTTGAGCCTGTCTTTGATCGTCTGGTTCACAAACACCCCAGCGTGGAGGTTCGTATAGCTCGCATTGTCTTTACTGGAATTACAAGACACCTTGAAAAAATCCGACACCAACGGAAAACCGTCTTTTATTCCGACAACCTTTTCGCCATAAGTAACTTTATAATCATTCTCACCCCGGAAAAATGGTATAAAATCGCATTTCACCTCTCCGTGTATTTCCGTGAGGTTTTCCGCAAAACGCAAAGTTCCGTTTTCAGCAAAAACCCAATTCTTCTCCCCTTTACATGTTACTGCGTCCATTTTCTTGTAGAACTTCATCATGATTGAATCATTGACGCCCAACTTAGGCATCACGCACTGAAGAGTTTCAGTGTGATAAGTGTCCATTGTAGCTGCCCTCTCTCTGCTGATCATAGCGAAGTTGTAGGACAATCCTCTTCTGACCGTCAGATTACCGTTGTTATACAGGAACAACACAATGGTCAAGCATAGCGTCAGACTTGTTAGTTTAAAAAAAACACAGCGGATCTTTTTCAGCTTCATGCAGGGAAATCCCATCATTGAGGTTTGACTAGGTCTCGATGTTAGGTTCTTCTAGAAATAAAATTTAAAAAAATAACTCAGTAATTATGTTTCTAAAATTATATGTAATTACTAAAATACATATTATTTAATTTAAGCTATTATTAACATTAACTATTAATCACTTGCAGATTTTAGAGAATAAAAAATTGCACACAATAATCAAAATCTTCTTCCGCACAAATCTCAATATGTGGTGCCTCGGATTGTTAAACGTCTGAATGTTTAACCTCAGATTCAGAACGCTGCCAAGCATGAGATTGTTAAGAAATCAATACTCTAAGCGAGGTACGTCACACTAAAGCACCCAACGCGACAATTCTGTATGACCGTAGCGCACCTTAATTCAGTCATCTTAGCATACTGATGTCTTTTATCTACGGTTATAAATAGTACATTACAAATGTGTTTTTTAATGACGCTAGATATTGCCTAAAATTTAGAAATATTGTACACATCTTTGGTGAAAACAAATACAACATCTTTGAGATAGGTGCCATATACAAGTAATATTAAACAGAAATATACAGAAATAATACGTGTACGTTTATTTTTAAAATAAAAAGAAGTTAAATTTAAATGTTTTTAAAAATTTCAAAGTAAAGCTTCATAGGGACCTACATAAGCATTGTTAAATGTATTTTTTTTAAACTATTACCTACCACCAAAGACGTATCCCAAATAAGATTAATACATTGTATTATCGCAATTAAACTAGAGATAAATTATAAAAAGAAATCCAAAACAAAATATGAATATCCTACAATAATAATCAGTAGCGAAAATGAATGGTCTGGTTAATGCAGACAAATTAAAAGAAAACCACCGTACACCTACCAGCACTATAGTTAGAACTAATCTCTCCTGATTTTCCTGCGCCCTCTCCCAATGCAATGAATGCCTACCTATGGTATACAATAGGACAAACTTGATAATCAGTTGCCCTAGCATCTGTTTCAACGAGTGGTTTATAAAACCCGGCTTATTTTATATCAACTCCTTATAAACGGTGCGTGGGTTGTTTTATATCGATTCACAAATAAAGCTATAAACCCACGGCCGTGAAGTACACATAGTTTGTTACACTTAGACAGGGCGACAGAACAACAATCAGAGTATAAAGCTGGGGATTTATTTCTTCGAGGCAGGTCGACATAAAGCGGTAGACCTGTTTAAAACCAGCCGGTATAATGCGGTATCTCCTACGATTTTACATATTAAGTATAAAGCGGTAACTAATTTTGTTTGAGTATGACAGAATAATAGAGTTTCAAGAGAGCTAGACATAAAGGGGTAGAATCTGTTTAAGACAGACATAAAGCGGTAGATCTGTTTAAGACAGACATAAAGCAGTAGATCTGTTTAAGACAGCTAGACATAAAGCGGTAGATCTGTTTAAGACAGCTAGGCATAAAGCGGTAGATTTGTTTAAGACAGCTAGGCATAAAGCGGTAGATCTGTTTAAGACAGGCATAAAGCGGTAGATTTGTTTAAGACAGCTAGGCATAAAGCGGTAGATCTGTTTAAGACAGCTAGGCATAAAGCGGTAGATTTGTTTAAGACAGCTAGGCATAAAGCGGTAGATCTGTTTAAGACAGGCATAAAGCGGTAGATTTGTTTAAGACAGCTATGCATAAAGCGGTAGATCTGTTTAAGACAGGCATAAAGCGGTAGATCTACGGTACCAAACTTGTTACGGCCGGTTGACTGAAGGCGACCTAGAGTATTGTGGATACAATGTGATTGTCTTCGTATTTATAAAAGGTGATTTGCTCCAACGGTTCTCTGTCCATACACACCCTCTCGTTTGGTTAGCTATTTTATACAGTCTCAATTCATCAAACACACTGATCATAGTACTTGTTTTGAGATTCTGAATATATGTGCATCGTTTCATTTGTTTTGTTGGTATATACATTCTCCATTCATGTCAACAAACAGACCGGTGTAGCAGGCTTATTGCTTGTTATACCACTACAAGGGTTTATGTGTTCTTGGGTTAAAGTGTGTTGAAACTTTGCATAGAACGAATCAGTAAAGTTTTAGAGGTTTCCTTGACGAACATCAGTGTTGACTTTGTTGTTGTCAGTCAGCGCCATTAGATATTGCCGGCAAGATGGGCATAGAGGGATAGGAACTCTACTGTAAGAGCCACAGTAGTAGACTATACTTAATGTTTTTTTTTGTCATTTATCACCAGTAGCTATTTTTATAGAATGTCAACATTTCATACACAGATAGATGAGAAAAAGAAGAACGTAAATGTAAATAAAGAGTAGCCTACATTACGCCATCATGTACGTTTATAAATTAGCTATATTTGTAAATCGTGTTAGATTTTAACATAAAAACATTGCATTTTTTGTTGTTTGTGGATAGTGAATATTTACAGGCAGAGTTTCTTCCAGTCATCTCTCCGGAGGGGTGGTGGCCGAAGAAAGTCTACCCCCCCCCCCCCCAAAAAAAATGGAATTTATATTAAAAAACATACTTTTACAAGTGTCCCCCCTTCCAAAATATCAAGTCCCCCCCCCCCCCTCGGAGAAAAAAAGTCTGAAAGAAACACTGTGTACAGGGTAGTTCGCCGAAATTATAGCTCTACCAGCTTCAAATTAAATGTAAGACAGAATGATACTCAGTGGCGTAGCGAGGTCGGGTGTCACCCGGTGCGGCACTTAATGGTGTCACCCCCCCCCCCCAGAGGCGTAGCGATCCTTCCCGGGGACAAACTTTCAAGTTTTCGATTTGCACCCCCCCCCTCAAACTTTCGATTTGCACCCCCCACCCCTTCAAGTTTTTGATATACACCCCCCCACCTCAAAATTTCGATTTGCCCTCCCCCCACTCAAGTTTTCTCTACATATTTTGCTATTTTTTGCCTTGGTGTCACCCCCTCTAAATGGTGTCACCCGGTGCGATCCGCACCCCACGCCCCCCCCCCCCCCGCCATCGCTACGCCCCTGATGATACTACAACCTCATTTTCACATCTAAAGTTGTTTGACTAAATGTATAGATGTAAATTAAATAACTAATACACTGTCTTAAAAGTATAATATATTACTTGATTCTCGCTGCAAAAAAAATTGAGGGTTGCACAAAACATATCATCTTTGAACTTCTCTGAAATATGCAACAACCATCGAATTTTTTTTTAAAAAACACCGCACCAGCTCATCTCGTGTCTATTTTAGTTTAGAAATCTGACAATTACATCACAAGCTATGCCCTCGCGACCTTTCCCCATCTAGAACTTCCTCCGCCATCACTGATGTGGTTATTGCTTGCTATTATTCACAACATTGCCCAGAAAGTTATTAGAATAACATTTTTGTTGTTGTGACAAGTGTAAAGTTTCAAGATTGATTTGTAACTTCATGTGGAGTTTGTCCGCCTTCGTTACTGCTCATGTTATGTAATATTGGGGGAGGGGGAGGTATATTGTCTTATAAAGTACATCAAGTCTTTTGGATCAATAGCAGGGGACGACGAGGCTCTCACTGTCTTCCATTCAATCTGACGTGAGATAAAGTGGCCCTAGCTAGCACCAGTTAAGTACGGTGCTACATATAGCACTAACACTGTCCCAGTTATTATCTGATGTTAGATTACACGCCATCTAAACATTGAAGTCAAACACATTGTTTGTCCTATTTCTCAACTTTGTAACTGCTCAATACAGTTCATCATGTTAACAGCTAAACCTCAATTATATAATGTGTTAACAGCTAAACCTCAATTATATAATGTGTTAACAGCTAAACCTCAATTATATAATGTGTTAACAGCTAAACATCAATAATATAATGTGTTAACAGCTAAACCTCAATTATATAATGTGTTAACAGCTAAACCTCAATTATATAATGTGTTAACAGCTAAACATCAATAATATAATGTGTTAACAGCTAAACCTCAATTATATATTATGTTAACAGCTAAACCTCAATGCTATATTGTGTTAAAACCTAATCCTTCTTGTTATATAAATAGTTAAACCTAAGTTTTATAACGTGTTAACAATTAAAGCTCACAGTTATGATGTATTAAGAGCAAAACCCCCTTGGTCAATATGCTAAAGGGTACGTTGCTATTTACGTACCTTACTCTTTATCAGAGTAATTAAACTGTCGTGTTCCATTGATTTGTGTCAAACTATATTACCCTCGCTCAAACTGAAGTTAGCGATACAGCGTCTTTCATCTTTAGCTGGGATGGAGTGGCTGTATCCAAGCGGAGAGGTAAACTTTAAAAAAAATATATAGGGGTCCCTTTACCAGACTTTAAATTTCATTATGCAGTTTTTATTTTTATCCAATTCTGATGCTTTTAAAATCACTGGTCGCTTTACAAATTAAAATATACAATATCAACATAAACGATGAATAGAAAGGATATTTTTTTTAAAAGACACGATTGCAAAAATTGATGTTATAAATCAAAATATCAAGACTTACCATGATATTGGTCATGGTATCAGCAGTTTCTTCAAACTAAGCATCATTTCATGTCTTCAATTTTGTCATCACTCATTCACTTAAAGTTCTATTTCGACAAAAGCGAAACATCTTAACGTGTGTTCCAGACATAATTCTGTCAGTCGATTCTATATGTTCTCAGTTTCTCTCGTACACCAAGAGGTTATACAAGAGTCAATAAAACTTTTATATGCCCTAAATAAATGTTTGTATATTTAGACAAAGAAGTTGGTATACAGAAGAAGAACATTTATTTTGGGAAGATTTGCATTTTATAAGTTCCCACAACTTTCCGAAAACAGGTCTTCCTATTATTTTTAAAAACAAACTTTGGTGTTACGCGACAAATTTTCGTGATAACCTTTAGATACGAAATTGTTATTTGAATCTTATTTGCTAATGAATTTCTTTTAAAAAAAAATATTATATATATATATATATATATATATATATATATATATATATATATATATATATATATATATATATATATATATATATATATATATATATATATATATATTCATCGATGTTAATCTCTGCTACATTAGATATTATTTTTTTTTGACTTATTTAAAGACTAGGGGCTTGTTGGGGCTATGGTTAAACTTACATGACCCTACGTGTTACAGTGGGGAGGGGGGGTGGACTTGTTGTGGGCTGGAGCTTAACTTATATGACCCTACACGTTATTACTGTGGGGGCGGGGGCTTGTTGAGGCTGGTGTTTTACTTATATGACCCTACACGTTTCTGGACTGAAGTGGTTGCAGGTGCTTGTGTGCAGTGGTTCCACTAATTGACGACATGTCATCCCCACCCCCCACCCCCACCCCCTCTGACGACATGTCACCCCTCCCTTGACATGTCACCCCCACCCTTGAGAGCACATGTACGACCTGCCTGTATTGTCTACACAGACCGAGCCTATTACGATGTCTCCCGTCTGACGCATCTGTTTTATAGCCCCATAAAACCCACCGGAAAATCGCCTGATTCAATGGAGACAAGCGAGTTGACGAGATTCCTTCCATAGTGTTGTTGACATGGAATAAAAACGTGCTTTTTAGATTTAGACCGTACAAAAAAATAAAAAAATAAAAACTTAAGCCTAAAATTAATTGAGAAATTTTATATTTTTAGAATAAATGCTATAAAAGTTGCAAATCCAGAGAACTTGAAAATAATTTGTTGAGTTTAAGGCTACATTTCTATTTATTTTCATCAAGCCTAAGTTATAACCGGATGTTTCACTTTTGTAAGACAAATATTGATTGGCTGTACAGTAACTTAGTGATCGATAACTATTTGTTTACAAAACTTTGCAGATCAAGTTTTTAAATAACAATGCAAATTTAAAACCCCATGACCTAGTTTTCTATTTTTAGCTTACAATGTGTACAATAGAATTCATGTCGGCCTATCCGCAGGATGCCATTGTTTATATCGCCATTACACGTGAAAACCAAATTGTTTTTGCTTTTTTTTAAATTTTTATTTAGTTACCGAAAATATTAAAAACATCAAATACGTCCAATCTTTAGTAAAGTCCGAAAAAAACGAGACAGACAGGATTTTATAACCATATTAATTGTAACTACGCCGTGCAAGATTTTTAAATTAATTTATGCACCTCTCAAATACCTTTGAGACTTTTCTCGCTTGTGTCCATTAGTCGATCAACAAATCTAACCAATCTTGTAATAAATAAACCGGGAGTGATATCCCCTAAACTTTCTCGAATATTCTTATATAAAACAACAGGGGATGGGAACTCGGGATATAGATCTAGTTATGATTTTTAATCCATTTTAAATACTTAAACTTTTTAAAATAGAATAGAATCTCATAGAAAAAAGTATTGCGCACCAAGCGAACGCCGAATAAAGATGTTCATAATGGTGCGCAATATTATTAGTACTTTATAAATTTAGATGCGTTTTTGAGAAATCGGAAATAGCGTAAATTAGTACTTCCTGTCAACGGAAATTTCTAAAAATTTAACAGAAGGTAGAGAATTAGATCTTTTACTTACAGGTGAAATTTCATTCCTCTATCTGAAATAGTACTCAAGTTATAGGCTTTTGAAAAATTCAAAGTAGAAAAAGTACCACTTCCGGTTGTCGGAAATCGCTCAAAAGTTGATACGGATCTACGATTTTGATAAAATACTTATATATGAAATTTCATCAACCTAGCTGTAACGGTACTCAAGTTATCGTGTTTACACACACACAGACACACACACACACACAGAGACACACAGACATACGGACAAGATTGCAAAATTATGTTTTTCCGTATCAGTGAGGTGTAAAACGTCGAGATTTGTAAAAATCTCGATTTTTTTTTTTGCACGATTACAATACTTTCTCTATACTTCGTATATACGAGAAAGTAAAAAGACACTATACAGTTGCGTAGCTAGGGTATGTGCTAAGGCCCCTTGGGAATAAACCATTTAGACATAACATGGGATTGACGTGGATGGTTGTTAATCCGAGTTTTAAACCCCAGGTAGATAAGGCTCGATAGCTGGGTGCCGCACAAAAAAAAAAAGTAAAACAAATTAAACAAACGAGCCGACCCGCGGCTAATCATACGCCGTTATTTAGTTGTTTTAATTTCTACTTTTCAGTAATTCATAATGTGTGAATTCGACAGTACCAATGCTGCCATATATAGATGCTGCGTTGTAGTTTGTTCTTGGATGGACAAAGGCTATGGAAGCAATTCATTACAAAAAAAAAGAAGGCTAACATCGGGACATATGGCACATAAAATATTGTCACGTGGTATTCACATAACGCACTAAATATACACTCTGGTTGTTCTTCTCAAAATGAAAATATCTTTAGTGAACTAACAAACACGAGGCCCAGTTATAACGTGATTATGTGGTGCGGCCCAATCATTTGCATCACACTTGTTATGTTTCTGACAGAGCTCCGTGCTGATCTAGTGAGAGTATCTGCCTGTTTCATCTGACAATTACAAAGGTTAAATGCACAGCTAATCTTGGACACATAGCTCATGACGGCGTGGTCAAGAAATTATGGACCAAGCGATTGTCACAAGAGAGTAGCCACAAGGTTTGAGTCTAAACGACGTCCCTTCCCTCCTTCTCATTGTTCAAAAAGGCGATATAGTCAGGATCTTCATCTACCGCCACCTGAACGAAATCGAATTTATATAGAAAACATATACTTTTACCAGTGTCCCCCCCCCCCCCCCCGAAAGTATCAAGTGCCCCACCCCCTCCCGGGAGAAAAAGTCTGGAAGAAACACCACATATAAACTATCGGCTCTGGAGAATATTGACTTGTTTCGTGTTTTTTCTTCCGGAATCACCAAAATACTATTTCTTAGATTACAGACACCAGTGTGAGTAGAGTAGTAGTCGGCACGACATCATTGTGGACCAATGGCGATATTTGGGGACTGCAGTTTTGAGTTATATCATTGTAACCTGCTTTTGTTTTGACAGTTGTATCAGGTATTTTCTCTCGTTGTTCTCATTGAATTAAAAACTTTTATGTGAAACAGGATACAAGTGCGAGATTTTGTGTGATTTTCAATAAACAAATAACTGATTTTTATGTATGTTTTGATAGGGGAAAAAAATACACGAAAAAAATAAAGTTTTCCAAATTTCCCGTCAAGTTACATTATTTGTAGCCAACAGTACACAATCATTTTTGTAATGTATACATGTTTTAAACCATTGAAAATTTTTTTACATACAAACATACAAATGTATACAACTGCAATCACTTACATTTACGCACATAGTACCAAGCCAGATCTAAATTTACGGCTACGGAAATAGGCGTCAGTTAAAGGTTGATACTTTAGAACAGTTACGTTGTTAAAATGCTCTGCTAAACCACTCATTGATATTTTATTACAGCCAACTGATGCGATAAAGGTTGACACTGATTTTAATGTTACCAGCAGGTCATCGTGACATACATTATGATATTTAGTACTGGTTGAGTAGAATGTGTTTCATGGGTTGTGTTTAAGTTGAATGTGTTTCAGCGGTTGTGTTTAAGTTGAAGGTGTTTCAGCGGTTTTGTTTAAGTTGAATGTGTTTCAGCGGTTGTATTTCAGTTGAATGTTGTAAAACTGTAAAACCCTTATCAGAGGCACAGTCTTTCTTCCAGACTTTTTTCTCCAGGGGGCACTTGAAATTTTCGGGGGGGGGGGCACTAAAATTTCCGGCGGGGGGGGGGGGGGGGGGGGCAGACACTTTTAAAAGTATATATTTTTTCTATATAAATTCGAACTACAACATCAAATGAATGATCAGCTGGCTATAACTAGTATAACGGGGTTCAACATAAGCCCTATCTGTGAAGCTGCCTAGTCTTCTATGCCGCACTCACCGTGACTATAGTCACTCTCGTGTCGCTCAATATACAATTAAATATGTCTTTTAGACTTATCTAAAGTTAGATTTTTTTTAAATAAAATTTTCCCGAATTCAATTTTTAAAAGCAGCTTTGTAAACATTTAGCTATGTAGGTTTATTATCGTATAGTACAAGTAAATAATAATGACAAATAATTAATCAAATAACAATAATCAATACTAGAAGAAAGCATGGGCCCTAGTAAAAGGTAAGTGTATTCAATTTATACATTACAGATAAAGCATATAATTGTATAACCTACCTACTAGCATAAGACATCGAGCAGAACTGTAGAAAATAAAAGGCGATTAAACTTATCTCCTTGCAGAAGACATTCAGCAGAACTGTAGAAAATACAAGGCCATTAAACTTATCTCCTAGCAGAAGACATCGAGCAGACATGTAACAACACCAGACGATAACACAATCCAAGCGTCAGAAATCAACCAACCGATGCGTAAATAGGACGTAGCGCTGTACCAGGTGTGTGTTATCAATTGTTCCGTCTCTAAGAACGGGGTAAAGTCAGTTATAGAAGTTCAAAACGTTGGTAGCCTCAGGGGTTTGGTTATAAACCCCACGTGATGAAGGGTGTTTGGGCGTCACCATGCATGTTTACCACGTGATGGGGGTTTTGGGCGTCACCATGCATGTTTAACTAACCATGGCAATTACAAAGGGTGAAAAAAAAACGAAAATGTCACATGCATATATGAATGTATACATGTACATGTGTGTGTATGTATGTTGTCTGCATTATGCTAAACCTCCTTCACTAGAGTTGAACCCAGTTCCCATCCCGCATGCCTACCCCCTCTCACCCTCCTGGGTATTTTTCCTTCCTGCTTTTGTGTGCGCCGGTCGATAACATTATCAATTAACCAACCCTCGAACTTGAACCTTTTTCAAGACAGAATTAACACAAAGCCTCGCTGCCTTTGCTACCTAGGGCGACGTAGATTTGCCAAACTCGTAAATCACAGTCTGTTTCAGGAATCGATTCTCCTCTTTAGTATTCTCTAATCGGTGTTTTTTTATTTTAAGGTATTCATAAATCCAGCTAAAGGCTAAAAATAAAGAACACACGCTGGTTTTCTTGAGTAAATTGTTCTTATAGCGACTTAATTGTTTCTATACATCTGATTGGGTGAATTCAGCGCTTAGTTGATTTACATGTCATTAATATTAAGTAAATTAAAATGTAAATTTGTCTGTTTATAATTGAAGAATTTATACAACACACAAGAGTATTTAACATTTATTTTATTTCTTAATTAAAATTTTAAATTCAAAGTTTGTAATGTTTCTTGGTTTACGAAACTAAATGTTTTAATTCATAGAATTCATTTTTTCTGCTACCATACAAATACTCCACTAAGGTTAAGCTAACCCGTAAAGCTGGCTAATCCACTCAAATGTGTCACCTGATGGATTAACTTTATATCAAGGTCCCTAAGCCAACCTAATACCCCCCCCCCCCCCATCGATAAAAAAAACAGCTCCACCGTGGTGTCTGGGCAATAATGGACAGCTTTGAGTCGTTACGCTGGCTTGGTCAGTGGGCTGTTTCAACAGTTGGAAAAGCTCCGTTAAATCTCTCAACGCATTTAGCCGCCTCATAAAAGGCACACAAGGCAGATCTTATTTTCACCACAAACTTGCTGCTTCAGCAGTCGGTTGTTTGTACATAGGATGCATTTCAACAAACTTGCTGATTCAGCAGTCTGTTGTTCGTACATAGGATTTATTTCAACAATCTTGCTGATTCAGCAGTCAGTTGTTCGTACATAGGATTTATTTCAACAAACTTGCTGATTCAGCAAGTATTGAGGTGTCTGTACCAGCTGAGGGGTGGGGGGGGCATGTTTAATCAAAGAAACAGTGTTGAGATAACCACTTTCACTAGATGCTATTAGATAAATCGAAGTTTAGATTGTTATACAGCGAAGTGGGCAGACACCTCCTACACACACTCACACACACACACATACATACACACACACACACTCACACACATACATACACATACATACACACACACACACACTCACACTCACACACACATACTCACACGTGCAAACTTACGTATGTCTCGATGTCTTTTTTTTTCTCCAGATTTTCAAGCAGTGAAGTTTTGCCCGGGGCTGGACACCCCCCCCCCCCTTTACACAAACACCAATCGAGCGAAAATACTGTGACCTTTCAGGAAAATGTCGGTTCGTTGCTAGAGGATCGCTTATCAGGTCATTAAAAAATTGGTCATTACGTAATTGGTCAACTTATTGTTTGACTCCCAGCATGCAATCCTGCATTAACACAACTGATCTACAAACCTAGTGTCTATATGGTGGCTATCAACTGATCGGTGCTCATCTGATCTACAAGCATCCTCCTTCAGAAAAAATCACGCGAAGAAACAATCGGCACATCCAATCAATCAGCACCACTAAAGTATCAGTTCTTAAATCAGATATCACCCAATCAAGCAGAACCTACTAACGTATCACTTCTTAAATAAGATGTTCCCCAATCAAGCAGTATCTCTACCAACTAAAGTATCACTTCTAAAACATGCTATCTCTACAAACCCGAAACGTGACGTCCTGGGTCTATTAGTGCCAACAGTTCTCAAATTATTAATCGAATTTAAAAAAAAATCACCTCTGACGCCTTGCATCCGTTAGTCGTGACGTCACGGCATGAAACAGCTGTAAGGTTATTTTATAACTCCGTACAACACACACGTCAACACACCCGCTGTCACTCGACCAGTCGCTTCCCTTGTTACCCTCGTTCACTCTGTACAACAGCACACACGTCAACACACCCGTCCTCGCGCACCCTTTCCGTATATACACACACAAACACACAGAGGTCCCTCCAACGTAAACACCTTTCATAAACATCACATCCCCACACCTATGTGTATACATTGTGTCCATCTAACTGAAACGGTACTCGAATTATCGGTATTATAGAAACCAGAGCTAGAGCTATTGGACGTCACTCATAAATTGAAAGTTATCTAAGTTTAAGATCTTATACTTATATATGAAGTTTCTACTACCTAACCGAAACAATACTCAATTTATCGTGTTCACACGGAAATAGAATGACGTATCCCTTCCGGTTAACGGAAATCATTCAAAACAAATGGAAACATAAAATGTAATACTATCCTGTAAAGTGTAAATTGTCATTCACCTAACTTAAACAGTAGGCCTACTCAAGTTATTGGTTTTTGAGACACCGTATGTAGAATAAGTACCACTTCCGTTTACCGGAAATCGCTCAAAAGTAGATACTGAACTAAAAAATTGATAATAGTTATACATGAAATTTAGTCGACATCACTGAAACGTTACTCAAGATCGTGTTCACCGACACACACATACCCCCGCACACACGCACACACACACACACACACATACACAAACACACATACACACATAGATACACACACTACTTTTTTTTTCACTCTCCTAACTTTAGCACCTACAAAATAATAAAGTATACGACTGCCCTAAATCTTACCAAGTAAGGACACGCCTGGTAAAAAATTCTATAATCTAATCTTAAGAAAACTGCTTTGTTAAAAAAAATCTATCCTCATTATATTCATTATGTTAATCATTGGCGAAAATTGGAGCCTTGAGGCGCCTAACACAAATAATAAGCATTGAGTATGCTCACAGAAAATTACACAGTTCGTCGTCTTAAGACCTGACTATGTAGTATGTCCTTTGACATACCCATAGCATACCCTGTCATTTCACTTTAAACATAAGGTTTCTTCGTATTACCATCCCAGGAACATGAGACTTTTAAACCCCACCCTATATAGGACATGAGATAACGCCCTCTTTGAAATGTTTACTTGTGCGATATACAGACGCTGGTAGACTTGCATTAGAAGAACTAATTATTAGTGTGGAGGTTCCCTAAATGATGTTTAAATATCCGTGGTTAGCCGGTCTACGTCTTCTCATTTGTATAGGCTAGTACAACAGACTGGAATATGTGCGAGATAGATTGATAGAACAAGAACGAGAACATGAGCGAGAACATGAGCGAGAACATGAGAGAACATGAGCGAAAATATGTGCGAGAACATGAGCGAGAACATGAGGGAGAACATGAGAGAGAACATGTGATAGAGCAGGTGTCAGAACAGCTGCTAGAACTGAGGTAGAACATAAGGTAGAACATGAGGTAGAAAAGGTGTTAAAATTGGTGCTAGAACATTAACTAGAACATTACCTAAAACATGAGCGAGAACAGGTGTTAGAACATGACCTACAACATAAGGTAGAACAAATTTTAGAACATGACCTAGAACATAAGGTAGAACATGTGTTAGAACATGACCTAGAACATGACCTAGAACATAAGTTACGACAGGTGTTAGAACAGATGTGAGAACGTGAGCTAGGACAGGGAACAGAACAGGTGCTAGAGTAGTTGCTATAACAAGATACTAAAACGTAAACTATTCAAACATGTAAATATAGATGTGACGAGGGGGGGGGGGAGGAGGGCACTTGAAATTTTCGGACACTGTTAAAAGTTTATATTTTCTATATAAAAATTACATTTTGTTCGGCTGGAAGAAACTCTGTACATAACTTCCCATCATACAACACTGTTATAATAAAGTTGAAAAATCCCCTCATAATATAATCGTCAGCTGCGCCTGAATTGCTGTTCACAAACTTTCCAAGTACCATAATCATGAAAAACACAATCAGTTTTATTAATATGAATTGTCTCCCTCTCGAGGCTCATTTTTTTTTTATTCACCGCATTTGTTGATGAATAATAATAATTAAATTGTTTTGAGTTAAAACATTTTAGACATATATTTTAGAATTCATAAAATACAAAAGTTTAAAATATTTCTATAGAAGAACAGTAAATAATGTTAATGTAAGCAATCAGCGGCGGAACTAGAAAAAAAGGGCCACCCCGCAAAAAAAATTTTTGCCCCCCCCCCCCGCATATATATATATATATATATATATATATATATATATATATATATATATATATGAAGGGCTCAGTGGAAAAAGTACTTAAGTGTATTTTGAGAGTTTTGAGAAAAATGAGTGCAAAGTTTTTAAATTGTTATTGAAATACCAAAACAGCTGATGCAGAGTATTTAAATTAAGCTACTTCGGTACTTTTTCCATGGCCCAAATTTACAGGGATGGTTAAGGGTATGTAGTCAAATAATATACCGGTCTTAACTCAGTTTTGACAAAATGTAACTTAAGTACTTTTTCCACTGAGCCCTTCATATATATATATATATATATATATATATATATATATATATATATATATATATATATATATATATATATATATATATATATATATGTATGAACACAAAATACGAACGTCGGTTACTCATTGTTGGCCTGTTCGAGTTTTAGTATAAAAAAAATAATTTTTACATCATGTCATGTGTGTAAGTGCATTAGAGTGTTTTGTGAAAATCAGTTGTTTTTTATCTTTGCTATAAGACATCTGAATATCTAGTCTTTCAAAAGAATATAAACCGTGAAAGCTTTGTATAAGTAGTGGTGTCTCGTGTTATGATTATTTTTAGATTTTTTTGTATTTATATTATTAATTTTGAATACATTTCCTTTTTATGCAATGTTATTCTTTAGTATGTACTTTATAAAAAACTAGCCGTCCCGGCCAGGCCCTGCTCTGGCTTCTGTGAAAAACCTTTCCGTTAAAGACCATTACCTGTGTGTTTAGTAATCATCATAAACCCGGCATTGCCCACCCAAACCACAACCAACCAAAACAACAAAACGCAAACATAACGTTAACACAATTAGAAATACAAACGAAAACAAAAACCTAACAACAAACCCAACCACAACCACAAACACCAATACAAACACAAAGAAAAAACAAACGAAAACAAAAACCTAACAACAAACCCAACCACAAACACCAATACCAAAAAAAAAACAACGAAAAAGCAAACGAAAACAAACCAAATCCAAACGCAAAACCAACCAAAAACACAAATACAAACCCAAACAAAAAAAAACAAAAACGAAAAAAAGAAAGAACAAAAATGAACCAAATCAAAACGCAACCACTAACGCAAACCCACCTAAACACAAAGAAAACACTAACGCGAACATAAACGCCCGGGGCAGAATCGCCTGTTTTAGCTTAATAAACGACTATAGTACCCCAACTTATTCATAGTTTTTGCACTCACTTAAACGAACGCGCCTGTTTCAATTTAATGAACAATTATAATACTCCAAGCTTATCCGTAAAATACCTAAAACATTTGCACTTGATCAATCCCCGCTAATTATGTAATTATTTTTTTCCCAACACCAAAACAAAGTAATTAAAAAGTAAATGCTTTTCAACTAATGCAATACTTTCATAAAGGGAAGTAATTGTGTTTTGCCTAATTTATCAAAGGGAAGTAAGCGCTATAGGACTAAATAAAAACATAATTAGAATTTTTGTAAAAGATGATATTTTTTTTAAAACTTGTGTTTAATGAACATGCCGACAATTATTACTATAATTTGAAAAATGAAAATGATTTCCCAACACTTTTAATAGTAATTTTTTAACTCATAAATTTAGACAAACGCGCACGATAATTGATCTAACACTTAAATCCGTAGAAATGCCAACGACAAACATATGCGTTACAGAATTGAGCTTTATATGTTAGATAATCATAAAGAGAAATAATTGCTTTTTAATTTGTGTAGTACAAATCTATTAAAAGGAGCTTATGAGCACCTTTATTTGACTATTTTAAAAAAGGGAAATAAGTCATCGAAGTGGTTTGAACGTTTACTTATCTTTGATAAGTTTAATTGTAGGAGAAAGACTCGGCTTTCACAGTGGTTTAAAAACAAAGGGATAAAGAATATACAAGAGCGTGGTGTTTAGTCTATAAAATAAAGATAATATAACCACGGCTACGGTAATCTTTTTTACAAAACAACCATCTAATTAGCAAGAAAATTAAATAAAAAATTAACTATAACAAAATTATTATGGTCGTCTGCGGGCCCCTTAATGGCGTGCCCCCCCCCCCCCCGCATTGCGGTGTCTGGCGGCACTGTAGTTCCGCCCCTGTAAGCAATGCTGATTCATAATCTAAAATTGTATGATTTAATCACAGAAGACAGTGCTCAAATTAAGTTGTTTAACTGTATCGTGTCTACAGGACCGTATGTTCAAGTCTATTTTATGCAGGTATACTTACGTATTTACATGTTTTTTAAGTATATAACACTACTTTTTTATAAAGTTTTAAAATATATCATTTATAAGAAATTGCATGTAGTATCTAAATAATAACAACTACAACATTAGAGTAAAAAGTGAGGTGAATTGGGGTACTTGATCACATGGAAATTTTTCTGATGTACGCTACACAGGCCATTGCCGTTGAAAATAATACTGTAGCTGTTGATATTACCTAAACGGTTGTCTACAATTAATGTCTTATTTCCGCTACATTTCATAACGATAGTGATAACCAATTGAACAAGAAAATATTACAGCATTGTTGGATGACAAAATCGCGTCAACTGAATTTATTTTTAAATATTCTAGTCAGATAAATTTTATTGTTTACATATTCTTATCTGAATTAATCGTAAATAAATTCGGGGCACTTGATTATATATTATATCGTTAAAAATCGTTGTTATTTGAATTCATTTTAACAAATTTTCTTCTGTTAAAATTGTGGTGGACAACATCTCGTTAATTGAAATATTTAGTTGCTGACAGAAAATGGAACTGAGATAAAGGTATTTTCTTATTAATTTTTACATTAACTTGGTTAATATCTGATGTATAATCGCATGCACTATATTGTACAACTTTATAAGGCAAAAATCAAAGTTAAAGGGAAACAACTGTGAAAGTCTTTTTTTTTTAAATATATATTTTTTTCTCGGATCACATCCCTTGAAAAAATATTGCAGCGAAAAAAAAAGTAATCCAAAGAAGCGTCAATGTAGGCGCATTTATTTATAATTTATGATGTTGTTTATGTAATAGATTGAAATAATTGTGAGGTCAAGGGAACTCACTCTTCTGTATTAGTTATATTTATAATATTGTTATCTTGAGTGATGTCCCTTGTGTACTTCCTTCCGTCCTCTCTGTGTGTTACTATCGTGATGTAGTTAGACCCATTAAATGTGTTATATACAACCACAGGCTTCTGTCGTCAATCTATTATAACTGGCGACGAGGATGGGATAAACATCTACTAGAAAGAGCACCTACTTACGCAAAAAAGAGGTTTGCTAGAGCTTATTAGCTAATTATTTCTAGAATTATGGCGCTGTATGGCCAAATAAAAGAATTTGATGCGAATGATGAAATCATTCAAGATTACCTAGAGAGGTTAAGCTTTTACCTAGAAGCAAACAACGTGACGATAGAAGCCAAAAAGAGAGCTATTTTGTTAACAGTCATAGGGCCTCAACAATTTAGGCTACTAAAAGACTTATGCGCACCAGCTAGTCTAACTACCAAGAGCTTTAACGAGCTGAGCAAATTGCTAACAGACCACCATGCGCCTACCCCATCAAAGTTTTTATGTAGAGCTAGATTTGACAGTAGGACTCGTCAACCAAACGAGTCAATATCAGAATATGTTGCTGCCTTACGTCATTTAAGTGAATTTTGTGAATTCGGTGACACGCTGTCTGACAGATTATGTGAAAAGTTTGTGACAGGTGTAAACAGCCCTGATATTCAAAGAAAGTTGCTGCTCGAGTCAGATCTAAAATTGGAAAAAGCAATACAACTTGCAATGTCATTCCAGCAGTCATCAGATGCGGCGAGATCTTTAGCACCTTCAGAGATCCATGCAGTAAACAGCAGGTTAGTCAATAAACATCAACCCCATCAGAGCATTCCAACTTATGCTAAACAGCCTGCTCATTCAAATCCTAGATCTAAAGCTAGTAATAATTATCAAAAATGTCATCGATGCAAGGGTCCCCATGCATCTCATCGGTGCAAGTTCAAGTCTGCAACTTGTTATAAGTGCCGTAAGCAAGGTCACATTGCCAAGGCCTGCTTTGCAAAGTCTTCGTCTGTTGCTAAATCTAGCCAGTCAAGACAGTACCGCAACCAAAGGCAGCACTATGTTAACTCTCACCAAGACTACCTAACCCAACCAATGAACCACTCTACCTGTGAAAATGCTCAAACTGATTTGCAGCCGGATTTCAACCTGTTCTCTGTGAAATCAATAAGTCATGCTCCCATCAATGTACCAGTTTATATCAACGGTAAGAGCATCAGCTTCCAACTTGACACTGGAGCATCTCTAACAGTCATAACAAAGAAAGATTTTGACGCTGTCACAGGAGAATCAGTGCCTCTACAGCCATGTCACAAGTGTCTAACAACATACACTGGTGACAATGTTCCGGTAATAGGAGAGTGTATGGTTCATGTAAGTTATAATGGTCAAAGTGTTAAACTTCCTCTTCTTGTGGTTGAAGGAAATGGACCGCCATTACTAGGTAGGAACTGGTTAAGTGATCTTAAGTTAAATTGGGAGAGTATTTGTTCATTGAAGAATGTAAAAGAATCTAGTCTTACTTCACTAGATAAAGTTATATCTGAAAATAAATGTGTTTTTGGTAATTCAGGTTTACTAAATGATAGAACAGTGAAGTTAAGCATTAAAGATACAAATCCAAGATACTGCAAAGCTAGAGTTCCACCTTATGCAATGAGGAATAAAATTGAAAATGAGCTAAGTAGATTGGAATCTAATGGCATCATAAAGAAGGTAGACTATTCCGATTGGGCAACACCCATTGTGCCAGTGTTAAAGAAGGATGGTTCTATAAGAATTTGTGGAGATTATAAAACTACACTGAATAAGCAAATAGAGCTAAATAGGTACCCTATTCCTAACATTGAGGAAATTTCTTTGAATTTGGCAGGAGGAGACAAATTCACTGAATTAGACTTTAGTCATGCTTACACTCAACTAGAACTGCATCCAGATTCAAAAGTCTATACGACAATAAACACACATAAAGGACTCTACCAATATGAAAGACTATGTTTTGGCATATCATCCAGCCCTGGAATTTTCCAAGCTGTCATGGACAGTATTTTTAAGGACATTCCAAATGTTTGTGTGTACTTTGACAATGTGTACATAACTGGTAAGAATGACACTGAACATCTTAAAACACTTGATAAAGTATTAAAAATTGTTGGTGAAAAAGGTTTAAAGATAAACAAAGATAAATGTCAATTCATGTTGACAGAAATTAGTTTTCTTGGTTATATATTGAGCAAACAAGGTATCAGACCTCAACCTGAGAAAACAAAAGCCATTAAAGAAGCACCCAAACCTGAAAATACCCAACAACTAAGAGCTTTTTTGGGCTTGATAAATTTCTATGCAAAGTTCATAGGGAATCTGTCTGGTAAACTATCACCACTGTACAAGCTGCTACAGAAAAATGCAACTTGGCACTGGGGTAAACAACAAGATACTGCTTTTAATACAGCAAAAGAGGCTTTGTCTGCTGACACCTTACTAACTCACTATGACCCAGGGAAAAGACTTGTATTGACATGTGATGCTTCACCAGATGGTGTAGGAGCAGTCTTGTCCCACATGGATGAGAAGGGTGACAGACCCATTGCTTTTGCCAGTAGATCTTTGAACCAGGCTGAGAAAAATTATTCTCAGTTAGATAGGGAAGGCTTAGGCATCATTTTTGGTGTTAAGAAATTTCATAAGTTTCTGTTTGGTAGGAAGTTCACCATCTTTACAGATCATAAACCATTGCTAGGTTTATTTGGAGAAAACAAAACCCTACCTGAGCATGCCTCACCAAGAATTCAAAGATGGGCTATCACACTAACTGCATACAATTATGAATTGAAATACAAACCTGGATCTGAGAATAGTGCAGATAGTCTTAGTAGATTACCTTTAAAAAAAACCAGAGCCTGAGCTATGTACCAGAAGATGTATTTGTTCTCTTCACTATCATGGATAACTCCAATATAAATGTGAATGATATTAAAAGAGAAACACAAAAAGATGAGTGCTTAATAAAAGTATATGAGTACTGTAAGAATGATTGGCCTGAAGAGTCTGTGAATGATGACTTAAGGCCATATTAAATAAGAAATAAAAACCTTTGTGAAGATAATATAAAAGATGGAGAAGATGCAGTCCATTATCAGTCAGAGTTGCCTAAACAAAGTATTTGTAACTTAATAAATGATTATGGTGATATGGCAATTTCAAATACATTAGTAAGAAGGAATGTGATCATCAAACAACTTTGCTAGCATCATTAGCACTTACAGAAACTAAAAGGGTAACATCAAAAGAAAAGAAAAAAGATTTTTGCCATTTAATACTTTCAGATGCCAATTCAAAAATAGTTCCATTAAATCATGACAAGACATTCATTGAAAGAGAATTTGGTGTTAATAAGAATGTGTATCTAAGAAGTTATGGGAGAAAGGAAAAATGGATACCAGGTCAAATTGTTCAATGTACAGGACCTGTGTCTTATAAAGTAAAAACAAATGATGGGCTTATTGTCCGTAGACATGCAGACCAGTTAAAAATAACTTGTGCAGATAATAAGTGTGAATCTGTCAATCCCACCAAATCTGATCAGTTCACACCAACTCAGTTTGTTCCACAACCAAGTTCTGTTGATATGAGTGAACCAAGTTGTCTGGAGTCAGAAAATGTAAATTCTGGAGTTAATGATTTAAATCCTAGACCTCCTGAGATAGAGAATCCAGATGGTCAGAATCTTGAGTCACCAAATCAGAAGCCACTGAGAAGGTCAAACAGGACAATCAAAGTCCCAAATAAGTTAGACCTATGATTTTAAAGGTCAAAAGGACTTTGACATTATTGTTTTGTATTTTGATTATGTTGTAGCATATTGTGCATTGTTTGTAAGGATGTAATCTACCATAGTGTTCATGTTACAATATAATTGGTGATTTTAGGATACTATCAATTGTTCTATTGAGAGATGTGTTATTGTGTTCTAAGGGTAAAGGGATGTAATAGATTGAAATAATTGTGAGGTCAAGGGAACTCACTCTTCTGTATTAGTTATATTTATAATATTGTTATCTTGAGTGATGTCCCTTGTGTACTTCCTTCCGTCCTCTCTGTGTGTTACTATCGTGATGTAGTTAGACCCATTAAATGTGTTATATACAACCACAGGCTTCTGTCGTCAATCTATTATAGTTTATAATATTTAGTGAAAAAAAGACAGCAGGTGCGAGAATTTTTTTCCATAATTTTATGTTTTAGAGATCTTTCTTACTGGGTATAAATATTTTGCTAGACATCGTGGAAGTAGATCTAGGTCTGTTACGTGCCTTCCAACATGCAATTCTTAATTAGAAATGCTGTTCCCAGACACTCTCACTTGATGTTATGGCTACTTTACTAGAGACATTTACATAACGTAATATTTGTTCTCATGGTTTCGGCATGTAAGTAGAC
Source organism: Physella acuta (assembly GCF_028476545.2). Lineage (NCBI taxonomy): Eukaryota > Metazoa > Mollusca > Gastropoda > Physidae > Physella > Physella acuta. Next base: position 62,108 of record NW_026732334.1, read on the forward strand.
CGATTATCTGAACAGTGTGGGTAAATGCTGTTCTATTCTTTTTATTGGTTGGTAGAGACGTTGTGATAAAGGAATGTGATATAATTAAAAGGCCTGTCTACAACAATGTTTAAATCCGTTTTCTCACGTTTTGTTTGTCGAGTTACCTTACAACAACCTACACATAAAGGTTAAGCTTACGTCATGTGTGGACGGTGGGGTAGGTTAAGTTCAATAATCGTAGTCAACGCGATATACATTTAGGCTTACTATTGGGTCTTAGCCCTTAGCTAACGGCTAACTCACCAGTAGGTAATAAAACAACATCATTATAGTGTTTAGCTTTTAAAATAAAAATCTAGGCCCTATTCAAATTTAATTTATTTTGATGTGATTAAATAGCTGATTAATATAGGCTACAGTCATAGCCTACTGCTGTTTTTTTTTTCATTTTTTATTTTAAGACCTACTATATTGTTAACAATAATGTAAGGTCCTGTTTTAAGACGAAAAAAAGCCCAATACACCCCACAATCCAGAGGCATAGCGACCCCTCCCTGCGCCCGAAGACAAACTTTCAATTTGGCGCCCCCCCCCCTCCTATATTTTTTATATCTATAATTCAAAACTGCAGCTACAATGAGCTTTTAATTTTTTTTCCAATTTATTTTGGCGCCCCTAGGGTCGGCGCCCGGGGAATATGTACCCCCACCCCGTCGCAACGCCTCTGCCACACACTCATCCGCACACTTCAGCTGGCTTCCCTTTAGATCAATGTATAAAGTTTAGACAGAAAAATAAGATGAAGAAATAAAGAGGCCTAAATAAGTAAAATAAATCTAGGTCTAGCTAAATATGCCTACATAGTACATAATGTTATTTTTACTACAATGATTATTAGGACCTAGATATAATTACATTTTAATAATACGATTGATTGACACACTTTTGCAAACAATCTAACTGCGCAACCACACACAAAAAATAGCTGAGATATTATTGCGTTGTAGTCGCAGCAAAAGGACTGCGAGCTGGTCTTAATTCAGGTCAATCGAGTCACTGTGACTCAGCGAAAATTGTACAGCCTACAGCTTTTATTCATATCAGTGACGTAAACACTCTTCGCTAATGTACTTTTTGAAAAAGAAGAGTAAAATAAGTGGGAGGTCAAAGGTTGTAGCACATGCTACGCCACCTGATGTGTAAGCATACCAGGCGATAAGCAAACGAATGTGTAGGCCAAAAGTAAAACTTAAAGTTTAAGTTGTCGAGATAGTTTTGTTTTAGTAACAACACATTAGTTGAATTGTTCTAATAATATATCTAGATTATCTATATGTAGATCTACAATGGAGGAACTGGTTTCTAAATGTGAATATTGTGGATTGGCTTCTTGTTTATTTACAGCGGTGGCGGTAAGTCTACTCAGACAATTTTTTTTTATTAAATCTAGAATCCTATATCTAGATCTAGATTCTAGATCTAGATCTAGTCTAGCTAATCTTTAAATCTAAATCTAGAGTAGATTTTCTAGATCTAGTCTAGAAGTTTAGTCTAAAATCTAGATCTAGACTTCTAGAACATGAAGCTAGATTGAACTTCTAGATTCTAGCTAGATTCTACATACAACATACAAACATACATTTAGAATCTAGAATCTAGATTTAGTTGAGATAGATCTAGATCTAGAATCTCTAGATCTAGAATCTACATGGTTAATGGTTACATATACATTAGTTCATCAGAAGTAGACTGGTACTGGTACATTTCACAATCAATCATTAAGAAGTAGATTTAAGTTTAAGACTAGAATCTAGATCTAGAACATCTAACTCTAACTAGATTAAGTAAATTATAACATTGTGATCATTTTGTGTATAGAAAGAGACTGTTTAATTTTTAAACATTTTAATTTTTAACTCTAAGCCTAAGTCATTAAATAGTAAAACATCCAAATTAATGATTACTCAGGCTAGATCTAGATTTCAGATTAATTCAGTAGGCCTACATATAGATCTAAGCCTTAGAGACCTAATATGAACCAAAATATGAACCTAATATAAAACCAAAAGTACAAACCTACTCTATAGTAGGCCTATATACTATATGACTCTGTACCCATTTTATACCTTTCAGTTCACATAGTCATTCAAATCATGCTCATGTGCTAAGTTTAAGTCTTAATGAAATCAGAAAGCACACTTCATAGTTCATTCCTTTATAACTTAGATGCCCATGAGGCAGATGAAGTAAAGTTCACCTGTTTCAGTAACTTCTGTAAATGAAGGAACAGTATAGTATGGTCAGAACTATGTCAAGCCACCTGACTTTCCCTAATTTGAGTCAATTACCCACCCGAGTTGGGTGGTGGACTTTAGGACATCCTGTAAACTTGTCTATACTATGACCATACCATCCCATACACTTTTTTCAAATACATAATAATATTTAAATTTAATGAGTTTAGATTGCTGTAGCTCAAAAATAATAATTGTGTGTAGCATGCTTAAAACAATGGGAATTTAGTACTTTGACCTACATCTCTCTAGCCTGTGATTGTGTGCAAGTGATTGTCAGATTTTTGACATATTTACAAAGATGATTCATTTACATAGGTGCCTACTAATAATTATCTTAATCCAAACATCATCTTAGTTCTGTTTGATATAGGATTATATTTGATATATTTAGTTGAAACCAAACATCTTTGTTATGTTGACAGAGGGTTATAGAGGTGAATCTGTACATCAAACTTGTTATGTTGACATAGGAATATAGAGATGAAACGAAACATCAACTTTGTTATGTTGACATAGGGATATAGAGGTGAACATAATGACAAATATTAAAAAGTAATTGGCACACATAACTAGCTTGCAATACTTGCACTTACATTTTTTAATTCATGACATGACTTGTCAATAAATACAACCTACAGTTCAATCTGCAGTTGTCATGTAGGCTAGGTAATCTCCTTATTGTTATGGCTAATGGTTAATAAAGCTCTCATTGATCAATGAAACCACTAAACTTAGCTAGTCTGAAATGGTACACTTGCGTTTGTAAAAGTAGGTCTACCTACATGTTTTAAATACAGTTTATATTTAAATTAAAACAATTGTAAATAGCTTTAACTTTAACATTTTCCCAGCTGTAGTGTATGTGTTAATTAATTTTACCAATGCTGGTACAGATGGATGATAAGGGTAATCTACCCAAAAATTAGAAATTTAGACCCCTCCTCCTCTTTCCTCTCCACCATATGAATAGGCACAGAAATACAAACAAATAGTCCTTTCAAAAGCTACTTCTGATAAGAGCCTATGCATGTATACCTTGCTTTACTAATCATTTTGATTTATTGTTTGTTACTTAATAGTATATGCAGGATATAGAATGAACTGGGAATATAATATCATAGATAAAGCTTATGGCTGAAACGAAATGTCTCGAGTTCGAACCTTCAGGCAGATGGGTTCAATAGCTGGAGACAGCAACTCTTCTAGGAAAGATCACTCCAAAATCAAACAATTGCCTCGTCCACACGTTTTAGTACATCTCGACTTTTTTCTGACCCTCCTACTCAGTAGCGTACGCAGGGGGGGAGCAGGGGGAGCGGCCGCTCCCCCTCTGGCCATTTTCAGCAAAGTGGCGCCTTTTTGGAAACTTTTTAAACTCAAAGTTTTAAACAATGATATTTGTTAAAAAAAATATTTTTGGTCGGCACATTTATGTAAATCACAAGATTTCTTTTCATGCAGCAATTAAGCATTATTGTACTAGTCTAGTAGTGTCTTACAGTTTGGGCGATAGTGATTACGATTACAAATTATATGAAACAGTTACAACCCCCCTCCCCCATGGACCCCTCTGTAAAAAAATATTGTCATAATACCACTGCTACTTATTTAAATCTATTTCTGTAATATATATTTGTGTAATATATATTTGTGTAATATATATGTATGTTTAGAACAGTCATCTAAAAACTGACGCTATGTTCACTCTGAGTTGGTTATCCCCCCCCCCCCCCCCACACACACACATCACCACCACAATTGTGTAGAGCGACATTAATGTCACACCTAAGAATACACTGGGTTGGATAATTGACCTAAAGTGAACGGACAGTGGTGAATGAAGTTGAACACCCCCCCCCCCCCCACGAACTGATCTGTTAAGTACATGTAGAAAAATGCGTAATGATGTACCAAAGTACCATGCCGCCAGAAAATTAGCTTTTTAAACGTAAAACTCTGTGAATATTGTTTTTGCAATTACCAGTAAAAAGGTGTGTGATCAATATAGTGATCTAACCCTTACCTATCACTATGTTAAAAAAATGACCTTTAAAGAACTCAAAGAAGCAGTAGTTAATTAAAATGTATGATCTGAACTAAAAGACCGATACTTAGTTAAATGTAGGCTGATATTCCGAATGTTTTTCTAATACGTCGAAAAGCGTGCTTTTATTCCAACTCAGATTTTAAAAACTTTCATTATGCTCTAATACTTTAGCATTTATGATGACGGTATATTAAATTCTGATTATAGACAAAAACATTTTGTAAACACGAATAGTGTTAAACAATTTCATTATATTATAAAGTAATTATTTATTTGTTTTGACATTTATAATTAAATGTGTAGATATATACTTATTTATATTAAGATAGTGATTATTTCCCCTACTTCACTTGGCTTAAATAATTTCCCAGGAATTATTATGTAAGAATTTTTTTATAAGAATTACAAAACAGATTGTGTTACGTTTATTGTTTTTGGTTGTAGTGCATATATATATATATATATATATATATATATATATATATATATATATATATATATATATATATATATATATATATATGTTTAGATTGATACAATTTTTGTTTTGTCGGCCTACATTGTGTGTTTTTTCTTCTTTCTTCAGAGTGCTACTTTCAATTTATTTTACATCATAGCGAAGTAATGGCATACAGCTAGTAATTATATACATATATATATATATATATATATATATATATATATATATATATATATATATATATATATATAATACACGTATATAGATCGTGTTAAAAATTCGGCGCCTTTTTTTGCTCTTTTCGCTCCCCCTACAACGGAAACCTGGATACGCCTCTGCTCCTACTACCATGTGCACGTCTGCATGAGTGAACCCTTGTTAGCTTTGTTTTAAGTGTAGGCCTACATCCATTCAATTTCCTTGCCTACATTCATTCCATTTCCTTGCCTACATCCATTCAATTTCCTTGCCTACATTCATTCCATTTCCTTGCCTACATCCATTCAATTTCCTTGCCTACATCCATTCAATTTCCTTGCCTACATTCATTCAATTTCCTACACCCTTTCTGTTCCCAATATCTAGACATATATCTCAAATTGCACGTAACAAATGCATTATTCTTATTGTAATACCATAGTATTACTGTATAGCCTTAATGGGCTTACCATGTAAATACACCTAAATAGAACCACCATACGACATTGTGTTCTAACACACTACCAGCAATTCAGATATTTTGCACGTAAGTGAAACTTGAAACATTCGGGGGGGGGGGGGGGGTGGTGAGTGGCAGCGGTGGTCGAACTTTAGGAAAGGGGAGCAGTGCTTCATTATTCTCCCCCCCCCCCCTTAAGAAACGAGATGCCCGGAAGAAAGTCTTCCTTTGTTTTCACAATCTCATTATAAATGTAACCGTACCTCTTAGATTTATAAGATACTGATAGCGGTTGTATCATACACTATAGCTCAAGTAGCAATATATACTAACTACAGTCAATTTTATTATAATTTTATTTTCTTATTGCATTTATATTTTTTTCCATTTGAAAATTGCAATTTTTTCATGTGTCATAATCTGAAGTCTACATTTAGTACTCATTCTCTTACATCCCTCGCTAAGCCTCCTAAGTTGGTAGATTGGTAGGGTAGCGTATCGCTTGTGTAGTGCTAGTGTTGGCGTGTGTGAAATCCGTGCAGCTTTTGCGGTATAAAACTCAGTATACGTCACGTCTACCATCTAATACATTGTTGCAGCAATGACGTCACACGCGAGCCAATCGGATGGCTGTTCCCCAGCGAGTTTCGTGTGACCAGCCTACCGTGACCATCTGTAGACTCCGCTTCAGTGCGCCGCGTATTTTCGGTGACTTGGGATGGTCCTGCAACTTTAACCAGCTAAACGACCTTGCTATTGGACTAACGAATTGTGCCGCGCTATTGATTGTCCTATCACCGCGCAGGCTAAAGTAGGCTAGAGATCTAGATCTGTTCCTGCCTACAGGAACCTAATGTTGCCGAACTTGATCGACTTTAGCCAACCTAACAATGCTATACGATATCGAGGCTGTAGTTATTTTTTTTAACGCCACCAACAATGAATGCATCTAATGATCTAGATTCCTTCTATCTAGTTGAATCTGAAATGTGTTTTAATTCAGAATAAAGCGAAAAACCCCTAGGTTTCAATGATCTTGAATTCATCAAATTTGCGAACTCGCATTCTATGAAAACAAATAAGCACATTTTAGGGCGGTGGATGCTATAATTGTCCGTTAACAGATTTGTTCGATACAACTGTATTCATCAATATAATATATATCCTTTCATCTTTTAGTTTGCTTCACATTGTATAACTGATAAATAAAAAAGCAAAAATAACAAATTTATACGATATGGTATTCAAGATACAAAGATCTCGGCAAAGCAATGAAAAACAAACAATATGCATAAATACAAGACATGGTCTCTTTATTAAATGTGTGGGCTTTAGGGACAGCTGACGTGCCGGATCCATAGATTGGAGTTGTTTGTATTATCCATAAATGCGTTGTTAATAGAGAGTATCCAGCTACGGATCAACTTCGTGATGTTTCGGTTGTGGGGAATAGAAGAAGGATATGAAACAGCAGAAAAGCAAACGACCGAGTTTCCACTGCTGTTGTATCTCTGTCAGATTGTTTGACTGCTACTAATGTTATCACAGTGAACGGTGAATACCACAGTGATACAGCAGTAATTATCGCAGTGACTATTCATAGAACTCTCGCGAGGTCACGACCCGGTCACGTTACACACCACGTGACCCAGGAAGTCTACGGTTTCCAGGATGTTTGTAGAATGATGAAGCAGTATCAAGGTGGGCACACTGGCTGTCGTCAAGGTGTACAACCTGTGTGGGTGAGGCACTATCGAGGTGGGCACAGTGCCTGTCGTCAAGGTGTGCAAACTGTGTTGGGTTTGGGTGAAAGTCTCATACGGAAGAACACATCCGCCTGTATTAACTGCGCAATTTCGGTCTCTTTTTTTTTTCCCTGAATTCTTTTGTTTGGATCACTTAAGGAAACCTAAAAGTACAATTGATAATGATTTGTCAGTATTCTAATTTTAGGCTCAAATCTGAATTAAGATGCACAACTAATCAGCCAGCCTTCTAATAATTTGTTGAAAAAAATGCCGCCGATACTTAACGATATTATTCTTCTGCATGTAATAAAAGATTCATTAAACAAAACAAGCTCAGACACACCAGACCGAGAAATTCGTCATGTTTCCTAGATTCTGTTGTGATCTGAAAATTACCTCTGTTTCTTTCAGGATCTCTATCGCCCCCTTCCACCCGCCGGAACATGTACTCCGCCCCCGAAAGTTTCTTGCCCCCACTCCCTGGAGAAAAAAGTCTAAAAGAAACAATATTGTATTCCGTGTTTTGATTTAAACATACTTATTTTATGGAGAGAAAAAAAAACGCACCGGCTAAACTAAAAGCTAGTCAACAATATTTAAACTGGTTCCTTAATATGAATGGGAATTTACCATTACCCGTGATTAATATTATATGCCATTTGACATGTTTTTTAAAAATGACCTATTTGAACTGCAACATTATTGTTGATAAACACTCGAGGGTGTCCATTTCAACAACTGCTTACACTTATACAAATGTAAAAAAAAAACATTGTTTTTGCTGGAAACAGTTCATTATGTTACGCAAACCGTCATGTTTTCTGTAGACTTTGTCTTTTGTTCAAATATTGCTTAGCGAGTTTAATTGCTTTTATAACATGTGTGATAGGGCTATATCACAATAAGGGAGTTGGGTTGGTTAAATCATACATTTTTGTTTAAACTAAAGGGGTCGACGTGGTCGAGTCGGTAAAGTCTCGAGTTCGAACCCTCGGGCAGACGAGGCTCGTTAGCTGGGGACAGCCACTCTTCTAGGAGAGACAACTCCAAAATTAAACAACTGCTGCCTTGTAGTTTGTTCTTGGTTGAACAAAGGCTATGGAAGCAAATCCAAAAAGAAAAGCAGGCTGAAATCGGAGTCAATGGCCTCAATGGCGCATAACCAGTTGACACGTAACGCTTAATTGTGTTGGAGGCGTGGTCGAGTCGGCAAAAAGCTCATGGTTGATAAATTCGAACAAAGTCTCGAGATCAAACCCACTGGCAGATAAATCTCGATCCCCTTCAACACTCATAATTAAGAACGAAGAAGAAGAAGTTTAAACTAATAAACAACACGAATGAAAACTTTAACCGAAAGTGTGTAGCATAAAATTATTTTAGAGCCAATGATAAATCGGTATTTTTTAAAATAGATCCAAATTCTCAACATTTTCAAATTCCATTTACGTTTAAGCTTTAATTTTAATAGTTCAACTGTTTTTAGCAAAAAGAAAGAAGTGCTTGACACATGAGAGTCATACATGTATGTAAACAGTGATTAAAGTCGAGCACCACCTGACTAGCCGTATAAAAACTACTTTCAAGTTACTCTCTCCCATACAACTCATTAACATGTACAGAGGCAGGTGCTTGTGTTAAAGTCAGCCAGACACCACATATTGACTGTTATACGCCCCGTCTGCACATACTACAAATTTACATCCTGATTAGCAACATAGGCTTGGTCGGAACATTTTGCTGTCACCGATCAGCCGTAGATTTTCCGGGAATACTGAAGCTAGTTCATGAACTCAGAAGTAGCTTCTGTCCTGGTATGTTATCCACTGGATCAAAGTGTTAAGGGGACACTTTAAACTGTCATTTTGGATAACAATTACACCTAAAGTTGTCCATTTCAGTTTATTAGATGGACGGTAGAGCTCAGGACGAATATCTTGAATGTTTTGAGTTCGGAACCCGGTCTTTGAACTTATTACACTATCCTTATATCAGTTGGGTACATACAAATGCTTTAATGGCGTCTAGCTCAGAAACGATAATGTTAGGTATGTACCAACATGAATGGCCGGACCGAACGATATTTAAACGGTTTACAGATGTGGATACGCAGAAAAAAAAACTGTTTGTGGACAGGTTTTGTGAAAGTTTTTTTGTTTATATTTTTCTAAGAACAGAACTGTCGTGGGTTGTTTTTTTTTTTTGGGCCAGTGTATTAGTTATGGTTAGCGACAGAGCGAGGTTAGTGATAGAGATAGGATTACCAGCTACAACAGAAGCAGTTTCTTTCAGGCATCTCTCCTGGGGGGGGGGGGGGACTCCGCCACTGACCCGAAGACCGTCTACCTACCTACCGCCCCCCCCTCCCCGGAGAAAAAATCTGAAAGAAATACTTAACAGAAGTTGTACGTATGTTTCTCCACGCCGTAGTGATTCCTTGTCATGTTTACACTTTAGTTTTCTTGAAACATCATATTTTGTTTCGCCCCACGCATCCGGTTTAGTTTTTTTTTCTATAAATAGATTAAACGCGCAGATTTGATCAACCTGAACTGTTGTCATATACAAACATAAACCGTGTTTGTTTATGTGTTAGACGTCATCATCTGTGCTGACGGTTTATTCGTTTAACCGAGCCGTGAACTCAAGTTGTGTACCCAGGACAAACACAAACAGTCGGAAAGAATCTTTGATAGTTTTAATATAGTGTACCCATTGAATATATCCCGGTCCTTTTTTTTTTTTTGCACCGTCACCGTGATCGTGTAGAATGGTGACGTCGCCAATCGAACATGGCGGACTGATACAGTCTCGCGACCTACTTGAGTAACTTGGCGGGCTGTGCCTTTAAGTTCCGCTACTAAACAGACAATTATTCGCAGTTATTTATTTGTTGTAGATATTATTTGTTTGAAAATATGTATTATTAAATGTTTTAATGTAAGGTTTTTTATTTATTTTGACTTTTAACTTTAGCATTTACGAACACTAAAAATTGATTATTCTCATATTTACTAATTCAAGATTGATTTACATTGCTAGAGTTTTTAAATATTCAATTATGGAGATGTGTATATGTACCAGAGGCGTAGCGAGGGGGGGGGACGACATATGTCCCCGGGCGCCGACCTTGGGGGGGGGCCATATTGAAAGTTTGAGGGGGGGGGGGGTGCAAATGAAAAATTCGATGGGGGGCGGGTGCAAATCGAAAGTTTGAGGTGGGGGGGGGGGGGTGCAAATGAAAAGTTCGAGGAGGGGTGCAAATCGAAAGTTTGTCCCCGGGCGCCGGGAGGGGTCGCTACGCCTCTTATATGTACCGTCTGAGTAAAATGTGTAGTGTGATGGGCGGGGGAGGGGGGAAGTCTTTCTTAATGTGACGGGTAGATAAAAGTTGGACGATTTATTTAAACAGTTGTCAATCGTATTTCCTTTAAACAGTAGCACCCTCATTGGTTTTTGTTATTTTACTTGTTGTGTAAGTCAATAACTTTTTCGTGCTATTTATGTTGCTGTGGATAATCGGAGTGTTTTCTAGAGTTATCTGAAGATGTAAGGATTTTTTAAAGTAATCCTTGGTAAGTCAAAATTGTGTTGAGTAATCTTTGGGAAGTCATCATTTTGTTGAATAATCCAATTGAAGTCAGTATTTTGTTGAGTAATCTAATTGAAGTCAGCATTTCGTTAAGTAATCTAATTAAAGTCAGGATTCGATAAATTCTTACTAGCGGCTAATCATGGGGACAAACAATGATCCAGATGTAGACAAACTAATGAGCTCAGCAAACAGCAACCAAGACAGAATGAATCCACAACAGTGTAGTCCCCTATTGACACACACCCATAGCTCGTCATGGACCGTGACGTAGCACATTTAACATTATTAAAGTTAGCCGCATTTCTTTGCCCTGTCTTACTGTATGGGGACTTACTGCTGTGTGCCGACATACCGTAAGATTTATTCTCAGGTATTTGTTCTTCGATCTCCTAGTAATAATCTTCTGAGTGTGGCTAAATATGGATGTATACGTAATTTGTTTTTGGTGGTAGTATCGCGGGTTATCTTTAAAAAAATATCAGTTTTGTGCCTTCGGGCTAATCCTTTGACACACACAATGTTTATACTTGGATTACTTCCAACCATGTAAGTTGTATCACAAATGTTTTACCTGTTAACTTGTAACAAAATTATGTTCATCAAATCACACTTTACCTGTCATATTGAGCCTTAGTGGTGTTGTACGACGAAAATGGTCGATATTTCGCTTGATACATACCACTTCGAAAACTACAATTAAAATTTCCCTTTACAAACATAATTATTAGAAATGCTCTCATAGTAAACTAGAGGTGGTTTATGAATTCACATGGCAACATCTTTTTGCGAAAATAAATACAATTTTAATTAATTTAATACAATAACTATACCTTTGTTTTTATTGTAAGTTGTTTAATTAACTTAGATAGTTTTCCAAGAACTCTATTACCCTACGTTCGTTTCTTAAGCGGGCGCGAAATTCGCGTCGTCCCCATAGATCCATATGCTAATTCTGCATATGTTGTTGAATGTAGATCAAAGTATACGTGTAGGCCTACTTCAAATACCACATTTTTTGTCGGTGTCATCTCGCGGGCAAGCTATAAATAACCCGGGTGGTTTTTTTATCCCGCCCAACAGTTCAGTGTAGCCGAAAATCCTGTTTGTGGCACTTCATGCTTCGATGGATTACGAGATTTAGTAAGTCCTTCCCTTCACTTTATATAGATCTATCCGTGATTTCTTCATTATCTCTTTGCAATTTAGAAGCGTATTCAGCATACGATTGTAGTTACTTAAAGAGTCCCTGTGAATGATGTAGATGATGTAGATCGAGATCTTTTGGATGTCACGATTTCCAAACTTAAATGCACGCCTGCCTACGCCAACTGGTGATAGGAAAGACGCAACGGCGGCATCAGAAATATACATAGACAACAAAAATTCAGGAATAAAAGTAAAGTTGCAATATTTAAATGGCAGTACAAATGTAATTATGTATCACTTCAGGTTTTTTGGCATTTGCTTTGACTCATTATAAATAACAATTGATCAACTTAGTATCTTGATTTCTGTTAGTTGCGTCCAATTTTTCAATTCGATAAATTACTTAATCCTTCAAAACATTTAAAATTAGAATACGACTGTAGATAAAATATAAAACCTTAAATTATATTAAATACTACATTTGTAGACATTTAGATTTAATAAGTATTTCAGATGTTTAAATGATTTTACCAGCGTTTGAAAATGTGTTTTCATTCATAACCAAATTAGTACATAGAAACGTATGTGTAATGTATGTAATTTGTAATAATAACATGTTATTTTGCGATGCTGAACCTGCCCAATGATAACAGTCGGTATGAAAACTCACACAAAGAATCCTTTGACAACTACCTTACTTAGCACAACTCAGCTACCGGCTCTTTTCCCTTATCTTTATCGTTTACATCAGGGGTCTCCAAACTTTTCAGTCCGAGGGCCGCATTAAATATCAAATTTCAGTTCGGGGGCCAGTTTCTTCCAGGCATGTCTTTGATTTTTCTGCGCAAAGTTCCTTAGCCATCACCAACAAACGATTTTTCCTTGGGCAAAAAGATCTCCGCGGGCCGGATTAGAGGACTTCGCGGGCCGGATCCGGCCCGCGGGCAGTAGTTTGGAGACCCCTGGTTTACATTATCGTAGGCGCTTCGACGTGTGTCCTCTTCGGGTAGAGAAATCATTCTCTTATGGTACGGCTAAACCAAGTGATGCGAAGTTGTTTTTTTGTGTGGTTGACATACCATTGTCATCTGTCACGTTTATTGTATCTTCAAAGGTACGGGATCGCAGGCAAGTAAAAATACTAAACGCGACACTTAGGACTGGGGTTAAAGGTTATGGAACAGTGAGGAGGGGTGGGCTGTGTGTGTCCCATCTTTCAGAATAAACGTATAAAATATAACGTTTTTTAAATTTTGTTTGAAGAACTATCTTTCTATCGTAGATATATATTCAATTTTTTACAGGGTACTTGAACTAGATACGGTTATTTAAACTAAAGAGAAGCACACCTAAAAAATCAACACCGCTATCTCGTTACATTTTAACCAAAGCCGGTATGTTACCTTTTTTTAATGCCGAGTCATATTGACAACTGCAATCTTATCTGTTGGCATACCATGGTCCGTATGGTGTGACTTTTACTAGCTGTATGTAGCCGGTTGTATGTAGCCTCTTGGCTACGCATGTACTAGATGTACTGTTGTATTTAGCTTATACGATACATGTGTACAAGATGTATTGGTGTATTTTGCTTATTAGCTACACTTGTACTCCATTTACTTGTGTATTTAGTCTTTTTCTATACACTTGTATGGTGAGTGTAGCCTGCTAGCTACATTTGTGTTGATAAATGTAGCCTACTAGCTACATTTGTATTGATAAATGTAGCCTTCTAGCTACTTTTGTTTTGATAAATGTAGCTTAATAGCTACGCCCAATGTGCTATATGTCCTGCAGTTCTCTAACATTGGAATGTTCCTCTCATTGATTTATTGACTCTAGGATGACGTAAGGTATAGATTTATATTGATCCGGAAATGTACACTGTATTTTTAGTGCTGTGATATACCAGTCCAGTAATTATTAAAATCTTGTATGGGGAAATTATTTCAACTATTTTTTGTTAAATACCGTCTTTCCTTATCTGGAAGATATTTTTTTTTCCAATGAAAGTAATTACACATGTACTTACTTAAAGCTTACATCTTTAACGAAACGAGTAGTTTAACCTGCAGTTAGCATTACCCCAAAACATAACTACGCTGCTTTTTTTTTATAGATTTGGTAAATACTTGCTGTTAATACATCTTACTAATTTTCTACGTTTCGCTCCTGAGCACACCTTTTTGTCCCATTCATCACACAATCCCTGATGACAAGCCCAGTCATCAGGCCACAGGTGGACCACCACCTTTACCCACCTCTTCTGCGCCTTTGTTTCTTCTGTACACCATTGTACGAACACACGATTCAATAACATGCTTTAATAAACACAGAAACAAATCTGATTAAATTATTGAGGATAAAACATGCACACAATGTGGATACAATAATGGAGGTTAAAAACATACACGATAAATGATTATATCAAAAACTATTAAAACATTTCTCACAGAAGGGATTTTATTTTTTACAGCATTTTAATTGAAAATGTTAAAATAAGTAGATAAACTAAGTTTAATTACGTTGATCGCTACTCGTACTGACTAGCTGTCGGTACCCGTTACACGTGAATTATAAGCCTATATATTTTAATGTTAAACTTGTTTGAGGAAAATATTTTATAAAATAGCCATTGGTCAAAAGGCTATGTGCTTTACTACACATTGGACGATATGTACGCGACACAGACTGATTATTGCAGTTCTTGTTTGAAAGTCCATTAACGTGATTTTATGTTCTGTATGCACGGTATGCAGTCTACAATAGTTTCTATGAATGTCTTTTACCCTTAAGTTGCTTTTGTTCTCGTTACTATTTTGTGGCAATTGGTATGAATCTAGTTAACTTTTCTTAACTACAATCGATATTTCAGATTGACGTACGAAAGAACTAAGCATTTGACACAAACTAACTGTTAAGGTTTATCTAGTAACGGTTTTTGTTTTAGCCTACAGCATGGGCAACAACCCCGGCTGACTGTAAACCTTTATGACAATCTCCTGTTGTAAATGTGCAACAACCCCGGCTGACTGTAAACCTTTATGACAATCTCCTGTTGTAAATGTGCAACAACCCCCGGCTGACTGTAAACCTTTATGACAATCTCCTGTTGTAAATATGGTACCAGTTCCCCCGTCATGACAATATGCCGTGTGTGAGCATGCGCAGAAGCACCGTATTTGTATTGATAAAACCGAGGTCACATTATCGCTGATTCATCCTAGTTCACCTGAAAGAAACCACTTGTAAAAGTGATACATTTTTTAAATTGACCGTCATTTTGTAATGTAACATTAGCTCAGCATATAAATACTGGATATAGCTTATGATGAAATGGCAAAAATTGTGGATGTATTAAAATGAGTATACTATACTGTCTCACTCCAAAGGTGTTGGTGGTCTGAGTGATATACCCAATTAACTAAGACCTAAGACTAAAATGTATGTTACTCGTGAAGCTGGCGGTCTCTCTGTTGTTTACACAGCAGTCATTGGGTGTTTTTAATGCAAAAATTTTAACATGATTTTAAAGTTTTTAGTTAGTTTATTTTCTTTTTAATTTTAAGTTTTGTGTAAATGAAAATCAATCAGAAAAAAATTACCAGATGTAATAAATGTAATGTGTATTTTTGTTTTTCTATATAGGTGTTATGGATTTAGCTGTGCCTGAATCTGTTTGCATGCTGCACAAGACACACATCAACGTACCTGATGGCATCGAACTACTCCCACTCACCTGTATGGAGCACCACATCCTCAATGCAGCCCCAGCCCAGGGGGGAGCAGATCCTGCACCCTGGGCAGCTGGGCCAGATGACGGGCAACACGTGCCCACAGGCCGGACACTCGGACACCAGGATCTGGGAGGCGTACCTTCGCGACCAGACCACAGCGGCCTGTAGTCGGCCCATGCCTCTATCGGTGTACATGATGCGTGCACCCATCACCAGCGTGTCGTCAGACGGCAGCATGCACTTTACCATCTCCAAATATGCTGATGAAGCACTTTCCGCTATCAACCAGTTTAGACTCGAAGGCTCCCTCTGTGATATTGCGCTTCGAATCCAAGGGGAAGAAATCCACGCGCATAAAGTCATCCTCGCTGCCTGCAGTGACTATTTCAGGGGGATGTTCACACGAGGGATGAAAGAATCAAACGCCAGCTCTGTAGAAATTCTCGAACCCAGTCTAACAGCCGAGATTCTGCGAGAGCTGGTCAACTTCGCGTACACGTACGAAATTCACGTGACGCAGGACAATGTCCAGTCTCTGCTGGTCTCTGCGATATTTCTCGAGATGAAGCATGTGGTAGACGCCTGCACGCTGTTCATGGAACAGCAACTGGACCCCAGTAACTGTATAGGTTTCGCCTACTTCGCCGCGGCGCACGGCTGTTGTGATTTGGAGAACAAGGCCAAGAAATACATTCGTGAACATTTCTGTGAGGTCATCAAGTACGACGAGTTTCTCACGCTAGATGTCAACGATGTCATCTGTATCATTCAGAAAGATGAACTCAATGTCAAGTGAGTGATGTTTCCATTATGCTCTAACGTGACACCTGCATTGTTAATGTTGTTTACTAGATCAAAGTTTAACATAACAATAGGCTTATTCATTATTTGCGGTTAATGAGATGTAATGCCCGCATTATTGAATACCAAACAGTTGAAGGTGACTGAATAATTTATACCATAGGTAGATTAAAGAAATAGCTTTAGATTTAGTATTGGAAAAGAGAAATCGTGTTTAGTGTAGGTTACAATAACAATGTGACACCTAACATTGGAACGATTTTTCGTTTAGTTAGTTAATGATTTTTTTTTTCCAGAATGGTGGTAATGAATTAAATAAAAGTTTAAAATAAAAACTACAACCAATGCGTTATGCGATTGAACCGATGAGAGCTCACATGTGTCTTGTGTGTTCATGTGCAAGGCGTATAATGTGTTTACGTTATAGGCGTGTGTAGTGTGTTTACGATTAGTTTACGTGCAATGCGTGTTGTATGTTTACGTGTAGTGTGTTCATGTGCTAGTCGTGAGGTGATGTGCTAGGCTTGTGTAGTGTCGTCATGTGCTAGAGTTCTACAGTGTGTTCAGATGCTAGGCTTCTGTAGTGTGTTTTGATGCTAGGCTTCTGTTGTGTGTTCAGATGCTAGGCTTCTGTTGTGTGTTCAGATGCTAGGCTTCTGTAGTGTGTTCAGATCTTAGGCTTCTGTAGTGTGTTCAGATGCTAGGCTTCTGTAGTGTGTTCAGATGCTAGGCTTCTGTAGTGTGTTCAGATGCTAGGCTTCTGTTGTGTGTTCAGATGCTAGGCTTCTGTAGTGTGTTCAGATGCTAGGCTTCTGTAGTGTGTTCAGATGCTAGGCTTATGTTGTGTGTTCAGATGCTAGGCTTCTGTTGTGTGTTCAGATGCTAGGCTTCTGTTGTGTGTTCAGATGCTAGGCTTTCTGATCACATCCTGCTATTGCCGCTAAAAAAAATAACGAAGTTAAAAAATCGTCGGATTTCCGAGCGTTGAAAAAAAAACCTCTACAATAGTGTTGATTTGATACATAGACGGGACGGTGGCGGTCTCTATAATCTGTATCTTGTGTTTTATCATCATCTTTTCCCTTTCGTGCAAGACACATGGGTAGATGAAGTAGAGTTCATATGTTTCAACGACCTCGGCATGCATGGGTATATTGATGTCAGCACTTATTCCCAGCTACCGTAGTTTACCTAATGTGAGTCAGGTACCCATCCGGGTTGGGTGGAGTTTGGGAGCTCCTACACACTCGAGCCCGTATAATCAGACTATTGACCCGTATATCTGCTCAAATACATGACTTCATTACTAGATATGTTGGTTCATCTTTCTCAAAGTTTAAGCTATATTCTGTCATTTTAGATCTGAAACTTGGATGCCATGTGTAGTAGTTAAGAAAAAGTCTACGACTCTATGTTCAAGTTGTATTTTGTTTTATCCCAGGTGTGAAACGGAGGTCTTCCAGGCAGTGGTCAGATGGGTGGAGCACGACTCAGAGAAAAGAATCGGCCAGCTGGAAGATCTGCTGGAGAAGGTCCGTCTCACGAACCTGGCGCCGTGTTTCCTCGAGGACCAGCTGGAGAAGTGTTACATCATCAACCAGCTGCCCAGGTGCGTCAAGCTTCTCCTGGACAAGCTGCGGAGCCTCAAGCAGCACCGGACCTGCTCGGATAAGCCCAGAAAGCCTTGCAAGCCTCTAGTCATATACGTCGTGGGCGGGTTCTATCGTAAGGTCATGGACTCACTCAAGTGCTTGGAGTGTTACAACCCCTGCAGTAAAGAATGGACTCGCCTGAATGACCTGCCGAACCCTAGATGTGGCCCGGGGGTCACGTCGCTGCTGGGGTCAGTGTACGTGATAGGTGGGAGCTTCAAGTTCCGGGGTGAGAACAGGGACCTGGCTTCTCTGGACATGTACAACCCAGAGGAGAATATGTGGATCTCTAAAAGTCCCATGCGTGTAGCCAGGAACAGAGTGGGTGTGGCGGTTCTTGACAACAAGATTTACGCCATAGGAGGGTCTTCAGGGGGAGAGCAGCATAAATCTGCTGAGAGGTTTGTTGCTTTTCTTTTTTCTTTCTAGTTCAAGTGTGAAGTACTAAAATTACCCTTTAAAACCTAGCTCACCTGTATCAGAGACCTTGCCATATGAAGGGATAGTATTGTTAGAACTATGCCCAGTCTGCCTCTACTTTCCCTAGTGTGTGTCAGATATCCATCAGAGCTGGGTGTATAAAAGGGAAATCATATGGCTTCCAAACTCATGACTTATTTTTTAGCAGTTGTAAGCTCAGTCATTAGACCATGCTGCCTCATAACAAGAATGTCCTGATTATCATAATATCATATTTCATTATTCAAATCCTAATGTAGATGAAATTTCTAGGTCTTTGATATAAGCCTACAATCAACCAGGCATTAAATATAAAGAAATATTAAGTTACTGATGTTTACGTCACAAGGAGAAAATGGTTTTAAATTCCTAGTTGCCTTAGTCATTAGTATTTTTAGTATGCATACATTACTCATAACTAGATGTAATATTTCCAGTATAGTGCTATGTTCCTATCTAAAAATCAGTTAAGCATTAACATATAATTGTTTTGTTCATTGAATGTAAAAGTTCTGTAAGTTTAAAGATCACGTTGTTCCAGGTATGACCCAGTCCTGGACAAGTGGGAACCAATCAAAGATATGAACTCAGTCAGAATGTCAGCAGGTGTTGCTGTGGTCAACAGACTGCTGTACGCTGTGGGGGGGTTTGATGGCAGGACCAGGCTCAAGTCTGTTGAGTGTTTCCACCCAGAGGAGAACCAGTGGCAGGATGTGGAGCCAATGAATGAAGCAAGGAGTGGCGCTGGTAGGTCTTATACTTGGATGAGAAATTTGTGATGTTTGATATTGTATTTAGTTCAGATAGGTGGAGAGTTATTGATCTAGATATGACCACATTTTTATTGTATGTTTATTAGTACTGTGATGAACAACATGAATACTTGAAGCTTCATTTCATCTATACATTTAAAACACATCTAAATCCTGTTAAATAGCTCAAACTCAAAGCACTAATATTTGATTTAAAAAGATGCCATAAAATAAAATATTCTATAGTTTTATGTACTTAACATTAGAAGCACATATTTAATGCAAAACCACATTTCATGTTAATTATTTTGTATCTAGGGAAACAAATTCGTTTCCAGACTAGATTTTTTTAAAGCCGTTTGTTCAAAGTTTGCGTACATGTTGAAATATTTGATATACTTTTTAAAATTAGTTGTAGTTTAACTAATTAGTATATAAATAGAATTGTTGTAAAACATGATATCCATTGTTTTTGTGTAGGCGTGGTTGTGATGAACGGCTACATATATGCTGTGGGAGGATTTGATGGTCAGAACCAGCTGCGGACTGTGGAGAGGTACAACCCTAAGGAAAACAAGTGGGAGTTTGTCTCCTCCCTGTTGAAGGCTCGCAGTGGCGTGGGAGTGGCTGTCATTAACAACAAACTTTTTGCACTAGGTGAGGCCTTGTCTCAGAACGTTGACAACCTTTCACATTTCTTCAATGCTTTAGATATTGTCTCAGAACATTGACAACCTTTCACATTTCTTCAATGCTTTAGATATTGTCTCAGAACTTTGACAACCTTTCACATTTCTTCACTTCTTTTGACAAGCTTTTAAATTGGTTCAGTGCTTTAGACCTTTCTCAGATTTTTGACAAACTTTGGCATTTGTTCAGTTCTTAAGACCTTTCTCAGATTTTTGACAAACTTTTGCATTTGTTCAGTGCTTTAGACCTTGTCTTTAATGTTTTACTACTAAAATTACTGCCATTGGAGAGTTGGACATGAATCCCTTCTGGAAGCGTCGACATACTGTTATTTACAGTGACTATTTTCAGTATCTTTGTTTACCTATGATGTTAACATTACACTTTATGTCAAATATTGCCTGGTGGTTTAAACTTAAATGTTTATATTGTTTTGTTTTATATTGTTATTTGTTACATTGTTTTGTTGTTTATATTGTTTTGTTTTTGAAAAGCCGTTATCTAGAGGTTTAACTGGTATATAAATAATATATATATTAAAGGTTTAAATCATGTTGGAGGAACACTTATTTTGTTTCAACCCATGTACAGTCATGTAATTTTAGAAAAGTAAAGAATTCATTTTATAAATAAATACTTAAATATGGTTTATTTGTTTTTTGCAGGTGGGTATGATGGCAGCGACTTCCTACCCTGTGTTGAGGTCTACTGCCCAGAGAAAGATGTCTGGGAGTGTGAGACTGTCATGCTGTGTGAGCGTAGTGGCCATGGCGTGGCGGTGGAGAGGAAACCTAACGTTAGCTGATGTTTGCAGGATGCTCTATACACAGCCCTAGGGATTTTAACTAGATTGGCGTCTTTCTGAACCTGTTGAAAAAACATGACGGCGCCTGGATTATATACATATATGTTTGGAATACAGTGATGCCAAACATCAGTCGTATTAACAAACTTGATGGTTACGTCTCTTGTAAACTGAGACAAAATATGTCTGGATAACATTGCTTATGGCCAGTTCACTTTATTTCATCAATGACATATTGAAAGATACTTCAAGGAACACAGTAATAGACATTAGAACTTGACATCTTTATCAAGTTAAATAAGGCACGAGGATTCTTTTTCAAGTAAATTAATGTACCTGGATAATTCAAAAAAATATCTGCAAAAACATGAACTTCAATCAACATACAGAATATGGGATGTTTGTCACATTTATTGTAGTGTAGTTTGAATTGTGTTATGTTAAAAACACACCATATTTTATTTAACAATGATTTATACTACAGTTAAAATTGTCAAAATGTAGGCAACCATGCAATTTTTTGACAGATTAACCTGATTCTATACTTTGAAACTTAAAAAATGGTAGAATTTTCTAACAGTTAAGGGGAGAGAACTTTATACTTCATGATAATTTTTTTGTTGAACATTTATTTACAGTTTTTGTACTTGCTTATTCGCATTGATCTGATAGATCAAATGAAGAAAAATTATAGTGTTTGCACATCTAAACAACAGTTTAAATATACTGCTGAAACAAACTTGCTTTGGTCCACTTGTGGTCATTGATGGCAGCTTGTTGCCACCAGCATCTGTCAAGTACTTCAGTGACTTATTTCTAAGAACAACATGTGTGTCATTTCTATGTGTTTATATGTACATGTGTACATAAATTGAGGTGGACAATGAAATCAACCAATATTTTGTGTACATTCTGGTGACCACGTCCTGATGTGTCTATTTTTTAAATTGTGTCTAATGTACATATACTTAGTCAGTGCTTACATAAATTTATTGTTTTAAAATTTATTTAACATCTGAAATATAACTGTTTTGAACTTTTACTTGTTACGTATTTATAAAATAGTTGTACAAGCCTACCACATTTTAAATACTTATAACATGATCATGTGAAACTTTCCATGTTTAAATCATTTGTACAATAATTATTTTAAATTTTCATGTGTCAAATATTGTGTATAATAATTATATGCAACTTTCACATGTAAAACATTATGTGTGAACTCAGGGGATGATTTACCATATTTATGTTGTTATATTGTGTGTGTGTGTAGTGAAGGCTCATGCAGAACTGTGTTGTCTTTGGTACCCATATCAAACTTTCACTTTTGCCTTACCAAGTGCAATCAAACTTGTCATTATATTTTCACGTACAGTTAACAAAAATACATTTTAAAAATAATTTGTGACCCGGTGAGTTTGTTAGTTTTTTATCAAGGGATTCTTTAAGCTCAAACTTACTAGTGTTAGTTTTTGTGTATTTATTGCTCCTCATTCAATATTTAGTCATCTGCACAATACTTTATACAGCTGCAATTTTAATGAAAATTGTTATCAACCATAACACTTGTATATAAAGTAAAATTGGAAAAGTTGATTAGGTTTAAAATGATATTTAAAATAAAGTTTTATGATATAAGCTTTGGTTTGGTGTGCATACCTTCTGTGTCAAACATTAGCTAACTTTGATATAAGCCAGTACC
Organism: Physella acuta; assembly: GCF_028476545.2. Taxonomy (NCBI): domain Eukaryota; kingdom Metazoa; phylum Mollusca; class Gastropoda; family Physidae; genus Physella; species Physella acuta. Next base: position 84,639 of record NW_026732334.1, read on the forward strand.
TCTCTCCCCTTGCACTTGATGCTGAACAGCACTTGTTTTATAAACTTCAAAAATTCCAGTTGAATAGTGGTCTGTGTTTTTCACAGGCCTGATATATTGAAGAAATGTATCATTGCTTTTATAACAGACAATTGTCCAGTCTTTATCTATTCTTGTGTTACACATAAACTACACTCTGTGATATTTGTGTTGATGAAATGCTGTGAAGTTTTCCTCTACACAAGACTGTAAGTGTATGGTGATGCTGATTTCTTTTATGGTGTTTCTTTAATGTAATCTAATAATTCAGATTAATAAACAACCTACAAGGCCCCTCCTATACTGACCAATTATACGGTCAGATAATTCAAGGAAGATGGACATTTTCTTCAATCAGTGTATGAGGCTCAGCCAGAAGTATGTGAAAAAAAAGGAAAGAAATTTAAAATATTAATAGTTTTTGGTCATTAGTTTGTGACACTAAATGTTAGATGTAAAAAGTTGAATATTGTATGATGAAAATTGACATAAAGTCATTAAGAAGAAATACAGTTTTGGCTCTAAATCTAATTTTTTGTCAGGCGTGATTTCTGGCAACATTGATCAGGGAGTTTTCAAATTAATCTTTATTGGTCCTATCTCCTTTTGCACAATTGTGTTTAAATAATAGTGTTCAAACTAAATAGCAGAATCCCCTAAATACCATGTTTAAGATATATAATAATGTTCACATTCATATATATATATATATATATATATATAGAGAGAGAGAGAGAGAGTTAGTACACTTTTATACAACGAAATCAAAGGTATTTTGTCAGACTTCTGCTTGAGTATTCATCTGTACTACCTACACTTCCACTAACATTCTTGCACTAAGTGCTACTCTGTTATCTGTGCTATTAAGTTAATAATTAAGTTAAATAAACAAAAAATCAAATGAAATGTTTGCATCATTATTTTTATTTGAAAATATAATTTATAATTATGAAACCAGTCATTGATTACTTTTTTTTTCAAACATTCGTGTCAAATTTATGTTTGGATTAACAACTTGATGCTTACCTCATAATGATAAACCACTGTAGTCCTGCTCATTTCATTTGTCAGTGCCATGTCCTCTCAAAATGTGATAATTAAATACTGTGAAGAGAATGGTCTTTGTTGTGATCTTTGATAAGAATGTTTAAGGTAAGAATGTTTTTATAAGAATGTTATTGCTCTATCTGTGATTGTGATTGGAACATGAAGTAGACTTAAGCCATCCATATTTCTTTGAGCAATGTGCGGATCTAAACTCTTCTTCTAAACAAAAGTCTTTTTCATAGCACCAATTGTGCTTAACTACTTTAACTACAATTTTAGCTTTGGTAAGTTTAGAAGAATCCATTTAATATTTTCTTTCTGCAATAAGTGGTGTTGTTTCAGACCTTAGTCAGCCTTAGTGTCAAATGAGTTTAGTAAAATTAGTAAAAAAGTAACATTAGTAATAAAGAGTGTAACTTAGAATTTAGTCCTAAGTTCAAATAAGTAAACACCACCACAATTGTTTAAATATTCGGAAGCAATACAAATCACACAATGAACAGGGAAAATGATCTCATTAATATTCATTTTGAGCTATAACAGAAACAAAGATGCTATGTGACTCAAACCATGGTGGAAGGTCATGCACTTAAAAAGGGGCACTGGTAAAAAGCGGGAAGGGGGGGGGGGGGGGGCGGTAGACTTTCTTGTAAAAACTGCTAATTGCCTTTACTTTACTTTGCACACTTTAAATCTTCTCTTGGATCAAGACTTGGACCACACGTTTTATTATTTAAGATTATAATATAAATTTATTACCAGATCTAAATCTAGTCATGCTAGTGCAGATGTAGATGTTTCTAATATTTTTAATAGGCAGTTAAGGCCTATATTTAACTATATTAATTTAAAATTATAAATATTAACTAGTAACTAGCTTATAAAGTAAAAACTTTAAAAAGGGAATAATAATTTTTAAAACTGTAATAACTGACCATTGGGATTTATCTTGTTAAAACAAAAGAATCAAATATCTATTTAGACTCTATAGCTTAATTTTAACAGTAGGCCTAAACGGCAATAAACAGGCGATAAAATTGGTCTTACATTTCACAGTTAGGCCTAGGGTCTGAAAAAAATTTCTTACTGCTGCCTACTACAGTGTAGACTAGACTTTCACTTTTACCAGCAGTGCGGTCTGAAGAAAATGAAACACCTAGGTTACTACCCAGTTAAATAGAATCTAAACCTAGAATATACTAATATTTAATATTTAGATCTAATTGAATTGTTTCTAGATCTCTACTAACATTTAATAAAGGGTAATCTATCGTTTTAGCGTAATCAATTCGGCTGCAATAGTAATGTAAATGTGCGGGAGAGGTAGCTGATGAATATATTTGTTTAAATAAGTTTATTTAATATTTAGGTAATCTATCGTTTTGGGTACGTAAAATCGCCCGCGGCTATTAATGTACGAAAACGTTACCTCATTGTCAAGGCTGTAATAGAAGTATATTGTGATATGTTTGTGTCAAATATTATAGATAAATGAATAATAAACCTAAATCAATGGCTAAATATATCAATATAGGCCAGAAATTAACTTTAAACAGCTGTGTCTGCAAGCAAGATTTGCTATATAAACAGCAGCCATTTGTAAAATAGAGTGACTTCCGCCTGAATCTCGCGCTATATGTCTATAAAAATAAAACTTAAACAAGATGGCTGCTATAGTAAATGAGCGTGGTTGCATCTGTTGGAAACATCGCTGGTGTTCATTTATTACTGAAAAGTTTTAATTCAATTGTTTAAAAACAGGTACATAAATGAAACAAGGAAACATTTTTGTATTTTTCAAAACATAAATCCTCATCAAAATGTGAAATAATTATTAAAATGTAAGGAGTCACCTGTTTTTCACATTACTAGTTGCGGCCGATTTTACGTACCTAAAACGATAGATTACCAATATTTATTATATATTTAAGTCAAATTTTACAAAATATCACAGGTAATTGATTTAAAATAACAAACAGTGACCAAAACAATTTAAATAACATGAAACTAACTTTAAACTAGGTGTTTGAGATAAATATTAGTAGAAAAATAACAGCGGCCATCTTTCCAAATAAAATTTAGTAGGTTGTCTTATTACAATTTTTTAATTAAAATTTTCTGTCACTTATCATATATCATTACAAACCATATCACTTACTGGTTAATTTGAGACCAAATTTAATGGTCTAGCTTAATTAGGGGCCGAGAAAACAAACAAAAACAAAATGACCTATTAACATCTTAAAATGCGAAACTCTTTTTCGCCATCAAAAGATATCAAAAAGTTACGTTGGTTTGTGTTTTCCATTCGTAGCATGATGTCATAGCAATTACGACAACATTGGGTATTTTAGTTACCAAAAAAAACCAAAACATTTTGTTAGAAATAAAACTTTATATTCATTATGTTTATTAAGGAAATATCAGACATATTTATTATAAATTGTATGTACAATTTAAGACATTAGGCATTCCATGATGAATTGAACAATCAATACCCATGAAGATGACAATAAAATTAATATCCAAAACTAAAAATAGATCTGACAGAAATCTAGATCTAGTCCTTCTAACTGTAACGACAATACAGTATTATTAGGTAAGATGATAAATGAACTTTTTTTTAACTTTCAAATTAAATACTCTATAATTAGTATTCTCTTCTGTAGTAGCATTAGGTTAGGCGAAGTTTTCTTTTTTTTTTTTTTTTTTTTTTTTTACCAGCTATGCGTAGTAAATCTACAGTCATGTAAGCTTGCGTGAACTTAAAATGACCCTAAGTTGATTTACAATTTGCTTGGTTTATGAGGGGAGGGGTGGGATTGCCCACCGACGATCTCTAACAGCAATAGTTAATGCTGTGACGTATGTATGGTAGGCCTGCTGAACTCACGGTGAACCCTCGACCGTGTCAACATTTTTCTCCCGCAGACAAGAAAATGTAAGCAGTCGATCTCGCGAGCGATGCGAGCGACGATGTTTGGAAAATTTTGAATAATTATTTTTTTAAATATTATTTCGTTCAAAAAATTTTTTTTTGAAAAAGAAAGAAAATAAAACCGCTCGTGGCATTTCCCATGTGAAACAATAAAATAAAGCACAACTGATTTACGTCGGATTCGAACTCGGAGATTCTAGGTCACCTACCGCACCGTTCTGTTTACTCTGCCACACACCACGATGTATTGGAAAATAAAATATTAGACATTTTGTATCAAAAGATTTCTAAAACTAAAAGGAAATAATTACTACTTCATTTATTGATATCATTCTACGTAGTAACTGAGTAACTGCGTAAATTTTACACACAATTCCTATATTTTTAACTAACACAACAGCATTAACGAGGTTGACCAAGTCTAAAAATAAAAAAAATTGCCAGTAGGCCTAATTAGATCTAGCACAAAAAGGCTCGGAATGAGCATTGTTTAAAATACAATACTAAGGCCTAATTAAAAACTACATATAATTTCATATAAATTATACAGTCAGGTAGGCCACGAAGTATTAATATTAACAAGGTTAATGACCGGTCACGAATTATGTTCAATGAAACTAACAGTGCAGTCGGCCTACTTGGCTTGCAGTGAAGAAAAAAAAATCAATATACTTATAAAATTACTAATACTTTAATACAATAATAATGCCCACAATTTCTGCACATGCTAAAACTGAATTATAATTAAAATACTAGACTTAACAGTGCATTCCGCAAAAAACAAAAATTAGTTGTTTCTATCTGACAACTAGCGTAACAATGGCGTAACGTTGCTAAAAATAGCAGCGGCATGGTATTTCTATGGGGAATTGGATTTTGGCAGAAGGGAAGCAGCATCATTGTAATTAATCATGGTAAATATCTCAAATATATATTTATCTAGGAGCTGTCGAGCGCTGATGCCCGGAGGTCGGTCGTTTTTCGTTGCAGTTCAGTTCCTAATGAGAGTGCTCCATAAGAAATGCTTGTATTAATTATTACTACATATCTCGCAAATGTTTCTGGCATTTAAGCCATAGTATCCATTTCCTTAGCATTTCGCATTAAAATAGTGATGAGATATTGCTAGATTAGCAGTTTTTTCATTTTTTGTATATAGGACCCCCCAAAAACACTTAAAATGCGAAAACTAAAAGAGCATGACGTTTCAGGGTCAGGTTCTGACTTCCGGTTTTGGTAAGGAGATCGACTAAAATTTAGAGTAGTTTCCCTGGATAAAAATGTCTATTCGTATGTATATTGTGTTGACTTTGTTGTTTAATATACATACCTGTCTTGTTTAATATAAGTAAGACAGAGGGCCGTCTTCTTATCTTTAATTTCATTTTCAAGTGAAATGAAGGCTATGTATGTATGTACATCCAAGATCTCAAAAAATTTTGGGAGGTCCAACATTTACTAAACCCTTTTGTACTGATTAGGGGTCGTCCATAAATGACGTCACAATCGTAGGGGGGAGGGGGGGGGGGGGGTCGGTAATTTTGTGACGATGTGTGATGACGGGGAGGGGGGGGGTTCAGATGGTGCTACGTCACACTTTTGCTTTATAGATAAGAAATGTTAGAAAACGAATTTTAGACATTATTTAGCTTTTTAAAAAACAGTTTTAATAAATTATAATAGGAATTGATTAAAATACTATATTTTGACATATTTCAGACAAGATTTTGGAAAAATATCGATGTTTTAAAAAAAAAATCAACTGCAATTTTGAGGGGGGTGGGGGGGGTTGTAGGCTGATGTGTGACGTCATTTTAGGGGGGGGTCTGACTTTTTGTGACGACGTGTGACGAAGGGGAGGGGGGGAGGTAAAAATCGTATTAAAAAAGCGTGACGTCATTTATGGATGACCCCTTAACTTGTCAATTATTAGGTCGTCCATATTCCTCATAAATGACGTTGGACTCAAAATATGGGACGGTGTAAAATATTTTTTTCAAAAATGATGAAGAATATATTCGTTTTCGTTAGAAATTGTGATTAAGGGTTCGGGTATAGTAGAACTGCGATATGATATTAAATCATCATCTTGCTTTTAGTAACTATTGGGTGAGAGGGAAATTGTCGGGAAAAGTATGACGTCATTTATGGGCGATCCATTTAATTAAGCCTAGTTGTTTATTTTGTCTGTAGATGTCACAGACTGTATTATTATGTATCCTTATTATATTGTGTTTTGCATGAATGAAGAGTACCTGGCTAGCGGAAGGACTGTCTGAGCGATCGTCATGTGTTTTTTCATGCTTTTGGGTGAGATCGCTCATTGACGTAAGGGGAGAGAAAGTTGTGAATAAAAGGGAGAGAAAAAGGTGAACGGGTGTTGTGTGCTAGGACTTGGGACTTGAACTGTGGCAGTGAATGTAAGATGTCTCCATGACAGATGACTTGGAGTCGTGACTGTGACTGTACTTGTTGAGTATCTTCTAATATGGATTTACCATGAATAACTATGGATTTATCATTCTCACTGTATATAGTGTAAATAAAGTCATCATTTGAAGTTGCCACTATTGCTTGTATTCCTGTGTGAAAACTAACCCACAACAACAAAGAATTCATGTTGTTACAGTAGACATTAGTCTTAGGCCTACACTTTTTCTGAATTAAGATTATTGTGTTTATTAAAATAGGTTCAAATTTTAATTAGTTACATTTGAATACCACATGGTTTGTTGTTTTTTTTTTCTTTGCCTTCTGCTGTCACCAGTTTTTGATTTCTTCAGTAGTCAATGTTTACCCCTTCCACACAATCCATTATTACCAAAAAAAAAAAAACACCCACTATATGTGTCATAGCGTAGATATATAGAATTAGACTAGACGAGTAGAGGTTACTAAGGACGGTACGAACTTGACGGTAGACGATTTGGTGCGAGAGTATTGTGCGCGTGTTCAATAAAATATGTGTGGCGTGAGTGTGACGTGAGCATGGTGCGACAATGTACCGATGACGTAAGACGCAGCAGTGAAGTTAGTTGGGGGTTAGATATAGTAGAAGACGGATGTATTATTTGATATTGTGAAAATGATCTATAAGTGTATGTTAATTAAGTTCATGTTATTTCATAAACTAAGTTGTTGACATTGTTAATTAGTGCCTGCCGAACATAAGAGTGATTCCCGTCCTCCTCACGAGTATAATAGTTGCCGTATGAATAGTAGTAGATCAGAATATATTGAGATTATATATAAATTAAATCGCCCATCACAATATAGTGATATCCCACTCTAGAAAAAAAAACTAGATCAACGTATAGTTCGTAGGAAAATTAGAATCTATCACTTATTCGTCTGTTAAAAAAAAAAAAAGAAATACGTCATTTTTCTCAACCACGCCGTTTCATCCCCCACAACGTCACAAAGTTCGCGGCGCGCGTGACGTCATTTGTCATTACGCTAATGTTTAAGAAAGATACCGCGTAATTAAAAGAAAATCAAAACAGGCCCTAAATCACTATGGCGATGAGACTTTAACGACGTTTAGCCTGACGAATAGATCTAAATAACTTTAGTTCGGTGAATTATATTGGTGTTTAATTTATTACAGTGGCATGATGTTCTCCCTCTACTATACAAATTCACGTGCTTTTAATTTCTGCAACCTGTTGCCCTGAGACGTTCGGCTCTAAAATGCCCGTGACACAGCGGCTTCGGTAAATGCATTTAGGCTCCCGGTCCCACCTATAAACGTCTGTCCATTAAGCTCCACGCAAAACGTGTGATTAATATGTGGACATAAGCGGCGCTAGTGGTGGTGTCAACAGGGGCCAAGCTCAGGTCTTAAAGGTGCTCCGCACTTCATAAAAGACAAAATTGATGTTCAGATATCGTCGGACTCTGGCGTTTTGCCGACGGCCGTACTCCTAATGCACAGTCTTAGAGGCTGTCCACTGCTAACACTATTTTATGTTAAATTCAAGCCTATACTGAGCTGTGGCTTTACATTAGCTCAGTGGCGTAGCGAGGTCGAGTGTCACCCGGTGCGGCACTTAATGGTGTCACCCCCCCAGAGGCGACAAACTTTCAATTTTCGATTTGTCCCATTTTACCTGCTAGTCAATACTTGTCGAATATTGTTGACAGGAGCTACTTGGTTTGAGCCTTGTTGTCAGAAGTTATTTCATTTGGAGTAAATATAAAGCGGCCTATTTTCGTCGGTAGGCATTTAGTGGCAGGCCCTTTTTGGCGGGGATGATGTGCTGAGGTTGTTTAACACCGTTTAGTATAACAGGCATGCAATAGTTATGAACAAATGTATGCATGAAAACGAACGCTTTATGTTCCTCATTTTCACTGAGCACAGCTTTATAGAAGATTCCAAAATAGACGTCACGCATCCCCCCCCCGACCACCCTGCGTAAGTTGACGTCACATTAGCATTGCATATGTGACATCGTTTATGGGCAACCCCATATAACTCATTTTGAGTATTTGGTATCAACATTTTGACAACAAAGGTTATTCAAAATGTATATAGGACTTGACATCTACCCTAAATGACATCGCACACTTAAGGGGTGGAGTAACTGGTTTTGAGACGACGTTTTACGCGGGAAGTGGGAGGGGTAAGAAACGGGAAACGTTATGTATTTCGCCTAATACAAAAATGCTAAAAATATTTTTCATTAGAATTATGGCTTGACTTTTTAATAGACAGGGCAAAAAGGTAATTTTCGACATTACGACTATTTCGTGACGGCAAAAATGGGGGTGGGGGGGGGGGGGGGGTTAAGGTGAAGAGAGATCAAAAACGGGACGTCATTTGTGATTAAATCACTAATTAAAGGAAAAAAGCATGAAAATATTAAAGGAAACAAACAATAACACAAACAATAAGAATGAACTCAAACTAATATTTAAATAAACATTAGATATGTAGTGGTAGCTCTATAAAAATAGGGAGTATCTTAATGTATACAAATTGCATCTCATAATAATAATTATAGAACTGATGTTTATTGTCAGTCAATTAAATTGTTTAAAGGGCAGAATTTTAAAAAAAAACGCATGCTTTGTATTTAAACACAAGACCAACCTATTTAACAGCAAACATCAATACATTTCCATACAAATAGAAATTAAAGGGAAATGACTCAAAATAATATTTTCTTAAGATGGCCGCTGTTTTTAATAGCAAATTTAGTATCTGTAACATCGTTATTAAACTTCAAATTTCCTGACATTTTTATTGATTTAAACCTTAAATGTGGTTTAATATTCAATTATCTTTAGTATTTTAGTAAAATATGCAAAAATATATCCATATTTAAGCCATATTTATTAGTTACCTTATCCCTACATTACTAGTGACGGCCGAATTGATTACGCTAAAGCGATAGATTACCTAATAAAGATACAGTTACCGTAAAATCAGTATCATACGAACTAAAATTTAGTTAAATTAGTTAGATAGGCCTAGAACTAGATCTGGGTGTTGGGAAATAGAGAAATGGCGAGGCGGTAAACTGCGAGAAGGGCGCGAAAACCGTCGGTCACGTGATATTTTTGCCTCGATTTTACAACCACCCGATACTTACGCATGGTGGTAGTCGGATGCAAAGCTATCTGTGAAAATTTTACTGCAACGATCAATATTTATTGATGCAGACTTATAAGACTTTTTTTTGTCGTTTACATGGTTAAAGTTAAAACTTCCGATTTTTCTGTCGCTAGACATTCTGATGATTTGTCAACTTAACCATCTTGGTAAAATCACGATAAGCGTTGGAAATTATTGGATAATGTTCGTTGAGTTTCGGTAACATTGGTTGGTTACTGTAAACCATAGTTTATTTGACCGTTGAAAGAAAAATAAAGTCAAGTGCATTAAATTAATGTTTTAACTTAATTTAATGTTTAACTGACAAAAAATTAGCATTAATTAGTAAATCTAAATATTATTAATAAAGTCGAGTGTAGTAATTAATGTTTTTTTTTTAAGAAACACAGAAAAAAGCTGCAGAAGATTTGCGACAACCAGCTCTAGGTCTGTTAGTAAAATAAGACGATTAGAATTATTAAAGTTAAAAGTAGTAAGAAGAACTAGAATAATGTTTAGTAGCAGAAATAATTAGCACATACACTTAAAATAATTAGAAATACAAAATAATTAGTAAAACAGTATTTAAATTGCAACTAAAATCAATCCTTGCGCATTTTTCAACATTATGTATTAAAAATAATATGGCGGCAAATAAATGATGGTTTACACTTACAGTATTTCTGGTGGTTTCCGGAACGGCTTGACAGACTACGCCATGGTTTTACTGTTTTTTTACTGCTGCACATTTCCGGAATAATAACTGACACTATATCGTGATATTACCACCATCTTTTGTGTAGATTTAGTATACAACCTTTCACCTTGTTTGAAATACCGCTAACTTAGATTTCTTTTGTGTAGAACACCGAGGCCACCTGCCGCCACAAACAAATAGTGTATTGTTGCATAGAAATTTTTGTTTTATTGCTTAGCAGAATAACCCCACACCCCTGGTGAGCCTCAACCGCTCAATGTTACATTGAGTTAGGCCCTAAATATAAACTCAAAACAATAATATATCTTTAATAGGTCAGGCCACATACCACACGCATAGTGTTGTGCCATAATACATTTAAACTAATAAACTAAATATATAAACTATAGCACTTATCCCTTTATTTTCTTTAGCGATTTAAATTAATTCATAATAACTAATTCATAAGTAGGCCTAATGAGATTACAAATTTCCTGTACAATTTATTTTTACTATTACAGAAACAGCTGCGTTGTTTCAATACCACCCGCTCTCTTTCTTGAATCAAACGTTACAATTTTTACCTTGACAATGTTAGTAATTTTTTTAAAAATGCGGTGCAGAAGAAGAGGGACGGCTATATACTCTTCGAAACCGAGCGAAAAATAATTCACCGAGGTATTGACCTTGAATGACGTTTCCCCTTGAAAAAACAAGGCAGTATGATATTAAGGTCGTGTTTATTAAGTCTTGGTGTAGATTTAATGAGTAAAAGTGGGACGGTTCAAAATGTATACCCACCCCCTCAAACGGGGTTTTTTTTTCTCACGCAGATTAGAAAACGTCAGAATATTTAAAATTTGTAATATCTAGATATAGATTTTTAAAATATTTGCATTATTACCACCACCTACTATTTATTTTTTTAATCCTATAGGCCTAAATATAATTTCTGTTGATTTTTAAAAATGTTGATAATTAAAATTGTTTATTTAAACATCTACTCTTAAAAGTACAGCAATACAAAGTGTTTAAGTCAGAAATGATTGGCCAAACATGAACCATGTACCTGACTATTTCTCCCACTGGCAAGATAAATGGCCCATGAACTCACATAACCTCAAGCATTGTCATATTGCTCCTGCTCAGCTATGACACATGTTAAATTTTTTATATGCTCTGACTGTAACCCATTAAATGGTGGTATTTTTCTCACACAGACTAGAAGATGTAAGGTATAGATTTTGAAAAAAAGTCTTAATATTCTGTTTGTGAACCCACATTGACCAGTCGTTTGAGATGGGCAATCTTAGGAGCATCAATGATAAAATTTAAACAAGATCTCTAGATAAAAAAAAAAAAACAGAACAACATACAACACTCACGATAAACAACATACAACACTCTCGCAATTTACCACCTCACCATTTCACGTTATGCGTCTCACACTTATACCAACATCCCCCAAACTCTGGACGTTTTAGTCCAGCAACCTCTAGCTTGGCTGACCTAACCACGCTGACCTCTCAAAATGGCACTACTGTTACAAAGTTTGTGTTTAAAGTTCTAAATTAAATATTTCAACGTAACTGTCTTTTCTTATGTTTCTCAGGAATATAACTGTCTAATCTTGCAAAATCATTTCTGATAACATTAAGCATAATTTCAATAGATAGGCCTATATTAAGATTTGTTGTTGTAAACCCATCTCAAATCAGGTCTAGTTTTAGGCAAAAAGTTTTGTTCAAATCTACATTATAGACCTATGCCTATACTTCCAGTGTTTAGTGTAAAGTATTGTGTATCTATCTGTTTGCAAAATGTAAAAGTCTGTTGAGTGTTGACTTGCATTCTTTAAAGCTTCAAATTGGGAATATATGGTTCATAATAGGAAGAATCATAAAATTAAAAGCAAAATACAGCGTGCTAAATGCTTTTAAAATATAGTTGGCTTAGGCCTATAAAATTTTAATAATAATGATTTAATCAGTGTTATTAGTTTTGAACTTGTTGACTTCCATCTTTCTGCCAAGCTGTCCAACATGATTGTAACTTGCTGATTGACGTGCATGTCTAATTTGTTTTGTAATTCTCATTGTTGTTGAAATAATGTTCCAGGTGATGCGTTTTGGCTTCTGATTGTGGCAACACTATGGGGTGCAACTAACCCCTTGATCAAGCGACACAGCAAGGGAGTTGAGGACATCAAGAGAACTGGCAGAGTTTCACAATTTGTTGCTGAGATAGCATTTCTTTTTTTAAACTGGAAGGTATGTCAAAAATAACACTCACAGTTGAATCACAAATTATGTTATGTTTTACCTTCTGTTGTTTTTATCTTACTCAGTTTTAAACTCCCTTTTATATTGATTGCATTTATTATTATATTATGTATTTTACCTTTGGGAAGATACACTTCTGTTTATTGTTTCATGTAAGCAGAACCACAAAAACTTCTGTTTATTGTTTCATGTAAGCAGAACCACAAAAACTTCTGTTTATTGTTTCATGTAAGCAGAACCACAAAAACTTCTGTTTATTGTTTCATGTAAGCAGAACCACAAAAACTTCTGTTTATTGTTTCATGTAAGCAGAACCACAAAAAGCCATTCATTAATTTATAATCCTATAGGTCACATAACATATCATGATTCTTTTAAAAAACATTTTCCCTCTGACATAAAACCACAAGTAGAAAATGGTCTGTGTAAGATTAAAGTATTGAAAAAAAAAGTTCTCTTTTGTAATAACATTTTCAATTAATAAATTCTGTATAATTATGTTTTCATTCACTTAAGTAAATTATGACTAACGAATGTAAAGAAAATATATATAGGCCCCTATTTAAATTTTTTGATTTTCAAATAGGTACAATAGTTTTTACAGCAGTTGAAATTAGTGTAATAAAAAATGACCCACCAGTAACCATAAAGCCACCCCTTGCTAGATATCCCTTGTCTCAGGCTAACTGGGATTTTAGTGTAATCATTTGAGGTGCTAGATGTGTCTCTCATTCTGTCTTGTGTTAGACAGTGATGGTATGGCTAACCTTGTTAATTAGGTGAATCATATACCCAGTGAGTTGTCTGGAAGCATAAAATTTATTATGCTCTATAGATTTTTGATTCACATCCAGTGACCCTGGCAGGTAAAGGTGAAATAGAATGGATTTTCTTCTGTAAATATTTATATTAAAGATTATAGCGGTCATGACATAGACCAGTCATTGTTTACTTCCCCTAGTCAGGTAAATGTCTGGGTCATGCATGAGTCAACTCTAGGCCATACCAGTTTTTAATGAAGGGACCCAACTCTAGACATGCCAGATTAAAATTGTGTGCATGACTAGTGACTTCCCTAGCTTTCTGAATTAACTAATGAATATTAAAAAATCCAATCTGTTTCAGTACCTGTTGTCCTTTTTGTGTAACCAGCTTGGATCAGTTGTGTATTATGTTACCCTGGCATCTGCAGGTGAGTTTTGGTTCCAATTGCAACCTGCATACATGTTTCCTTAGCTTGTAGAAGTGTAGCTTGCAATTATACAATTTTGTACCAGATTCTGAAAGTTGAATCTGCCTGTATTGCTGATAAGAAAAAACTTTTACTAGTACCTGATTAAAAAGGTTTGTCCACTCTCGTAGATTTGACGCTGGCAGTGCCAGTGACCAACTCCCTGACACTTATCACCACTGCCATGTCCGCCCGCATGTTGGGTGACCAAAGACTGACATATAGTAAGTTTTATCACACTTTTATTTCAGCTGTTTAAACTCTTCTTTTTTAAACACTAATTTTGTCTTTGAAGGGTAAATTCTAAATTATATCCTGTAAATATTTCACCAGTACTTTCAGTTAAATCACAACTCACAACTACACTTAAAAGTCACAGTCTTTATGAACATTTAACTTTTTAATTTTCTTAAATTAACCCACTGTTCTGTTGTTAATCTAACTGCTTTATTTTGGAATAATTGGACTGAGAAATGGGTCATTGTTTTCATTAATTTTTTCTTCTAATTAAGTTTGTTTATTTACAATGATAACATTATTGTGATATTTTCAGAGACATTTGTTGGAATGTTCCTTGTTGCAACTGGAGTCACTCTGTGTGTACTTAGCAAAGTAAAGCAGGAGGACAGCTGACAAACAGTTTGATATGTACTTACAGATCAGTTTTTATTGTCTTTCTTAGTTTAGGTGTGTTAAATATTGAAAGTTTCATAGTTTTTACTTGAAACCTTGAAAAAATATTTGTCATTGTTTCGGATAGTTTTACTGATACAGTGCCTTTATGTGATAGGAGGGGTCACATTCAGGGGTCACAAAGTGACATTCAATAACCTGTAGAGACCTCTGATTTCATCGTTTATATAACCTTATATCTGGACTCAACCCCTTGCTCTATCAATTGGTCAGTTATATTTTCTTTTTTAAGCACCAAAGACTGGCACTGATTGTGTATCACCTGAAGTATGTGATTTGTATAAATGTAAGCATAAAAGAATTGAAACTCCTTTATTTCTAAAATGTGTAGTTAAAACAGCCACCAGGCACAACTCCTTTGTTTAATTTGTGCTTGCCTCTGTTGGACTTCAAACTACTTATCAATAATTACTAATTAGCATGTGACATCTGCTTTAGTTTAGTTTGTGCATGATATTTTTGTACTGCTTTGAGCTATAAGATATAGAACCTTAACTCTTTAACCATTAATGTCCCATTCATTCTACCAAAACTCCACCCATGACGGCCCAATGTAAGGAGCATAACTCTGTATGATCAAGTGAATAGTTTCACAAAATATTTGTTTTTTTCTAAATGAAATTGAAAATTAAGATAAAAACTACTGCTTAATGTTGGGAATAAACCTGGCTTTCCAACAGTATTAAATAGAATATATTATATTCGGTAAAAGTACAGTATAAAAATAAAAAATGTCGGAGAAAATTCAAAACAGGTCATTTTCGGTAGTCAACTTTATTTATTTTTGTCTAAACAACTATGCATCGAATTTAACAGTTAAATATCAATTTGGTTGTGTTTAAGATATATAATTCATAAAATACATGCCTAGATACGCTTAGAGGCATTATTTTATTTTATTTTTAATATTAAATCTACTAAAAATAGGACAGATGAGTCTAAAATTTCGAGATAGAAAGAAACTATTATTTTTTATCTTTCAAAAGCGCCATTGAAATTACAAGACCGGAAAAGGATGCTTAAACTATCTGACTTCCTGTTTAGTTAAAAATTAGGATTTGTAGGCCAAATTTTAATGAAACAAATTTAATTTTTCTATGCGTATTGTAAGCGGGCGGCAGCGGGCGTTACGGGACATTAACGGTGTCGGGCGGCAGCGGGCGTTACGGGACATTAATGGTTAAGACAGGAATTATTTTCGCGTTTCACCGGAATTATTTTTTTGTTTGCCATTTCTTATCACACACACTTCATTATAAGTATTATTACTTCCAAGATATAATTTGGAACATATTCATGTATTATAAAATATTGTAGGGAAATGAACATACTACAAGTAGAAATAAAATATAAATAATAATTTATTACAGTAAAAAAAAAATATTGCATTTTGATAGGGGGTGAAAATTTGTTGTCAAAATTTTTCAATGAAAAAAGTCACTTATAAAAAAATAACAATGTTTTGTGAGAAATATTTTCACAAATGACTGCTAAATCTAAAGAGAATATCCATTTCTCAAAATAAAACAAGTCTTAGAAGGAAAATTGAAGTACTTTTTTTAGTAATGGCCATTTGAAAATAGCACACCAAAAACAAACAAAAAAGAAGAAATTTCAATCTAACAGTTTGAAATCATAATAGACACCATATAGAACTATATACACAAATATTCACAAGTTCTGAGTTATTTACAAATCTGCTTTAGTGTGCCAAATTTCAAAACAGTGTTTTGGATGTAAATGTGGATGACCTTCACAGCTCTTACAAATAAAATTACACCTTAATATTTTTAGGTGTACTGCACACATCACATCTTCTGTCTTTGTCAGTGTGAACTTCACAGTGTTTGGCCCCTTCTAAACCTTTAAGAGGATTGCCTTGTCTTGGCCGTCCTGGCTTAGCAAAAATCCTAGTAGTTGGGTCACGCATGAGAAGGGAGGCATTTCAACACAGTTCGTCAACCAGGCGGAATTTGAAACTTTTAAAAGTTTTGTCGTGCCTTTTTATGTCAGCAGAAGGTGGCCTTGTCAGACGATGTAGAATGTAAGCATTGACTGTGGTCACTTCAAGGATCCAGTAGTAAATTTTTTTCCACCATTTTCTTGTTTTCCTATTGTGGACACCATAGTAGCCGATCATTTGATCAGCCCGACCGCCGCCATTCATATTGAAATTGTATTCATGAATGACTGCAGGCTTTACCGTGTCATTTTGTGTTGTTGCATTATCTACTCTATGGCTTTAGTTGAAGCCATTATGACAGATTTTTTTGCCTATTTGTCCTTCTATGTAACACAAAGGATTTTGTCCTCATGCATCCAGTACCGGCTTTCCATATGCTGAAGCTTTATAAGTTTTAAGGCTCTGTTGATCTGCACTGTACCAGTATAGTAAATTTTCTTGTCCATTAGATGTCAATCATTGCTCTGGTAGTGCACTGTAACAACAGTAATATTGTTGATAGGAAGATACTGTTGTTATTGTGGGTTCGTTCATCCAAGAATACGATCCACAGTAACTTCAAACTTTATTTACATAGATCCATAAGGAATAATAGCGATATTTCACAGTAGGAAAATGACTATTACATTTAAGTCTAGAACAAACTGACGTGGTGACATCTTATGTCACAGGCAGGCATCCTTCGTTCACCTTGCGCTCCCCCTTTTATACACTCCATTCTCTCTGTTACGCTTATGTTAATTGCGGTCTTAGTAATTGCTGATTGGGCCGATTTCAGTTTTGCTTGGTAATCTAATTTCATTTGTTCCATACTTACTCTAGCCTGTTCTTCAACCTGCGTTATGACCCTTGCTACATTTAGTTTCATTTGTTCCTCAGCCTGTAATCTCATTCTATCTAGATCTGCAGTTTGAGTTTTAGCCTTCTCTACTTCTAATTTTGAAGCTTCCAATTCAGTGGGAATCAGGGATAATTTTTCTAGCAACCTTGATTGTTCCCTTACCCATGTTTCTAGTTCTTCACCCCTATAATCTAAACTTTGCCCCAATTCACGCAGCTTCTTTGTTTGCTCGGCACTCATTTTTGTTTCTTTTGAACAATTATTTTCAGCCAGGTCAGCTACAATCCTGGTACACCAGAGTATGCCAAATCTAGATCTATACACTCTGGCAACTTCTGGATCAGTTATTATAATAATATGAACCTACCACAAATGTGCTTATTGAATTTAAAAAATGGTGGTACTTATCTTAATTAACGAATTCACACACTGGTCCCGACAAACAGATCCCCTTGATTCTCCAATATGTCCCGGCACACAGATCCCCTTGATTTGTTCAATACGTCCAGACACACAGATCCCCTTGATTTGTTCAATACGTCCTGACACACAGATTCTTCTCGTTGTATTCTAGTTCTCCACTAATGAGGTAATTCACGTTGATACAGGATCCGGATCAATGTTTATACACGAAACATCAGTTTCTTAGATAGTAGAACTATCCAGCGAATGTGCTGTACTGATACGACATATATCGATGATTATCTGGTTCCTATATACTTCCACCGGTCCTCACAACACTGGTAAACTTCAGTCGGATTTTCAGACAAAACGAGTCTTCATAGGACGGTCGTTGGGCTATCTATCGTTGTTTTGCTTGCTCCACCATGTTACGCTTATGGTGTGTAGTGAGAGGGTTTGAGTCACTTGACTCAGACAGCTACCATTTAGCTCATCTCCAATACCAGGGAGAGAGTACTAAACCTTGAGAACCACTAAGGTTGTCTTACGTTCAGACAAATCAACGACGTTTAGAAATAAGACGAACTAAATACTTCTTGTACGAATCTTTATTACTGTATTCACGTATCTATATTCCTAGAACATATCTCTCAACTTGAGTTATGCCAACCAGCACACGTCCTTTCACACCAATGATCAAGATTCGACTAACTCACACACAAACTCCTAGCAACCAGTCTCTACTCAAATTTGTCACTGTCGCACTATACATGTCATCATTCCATGCGTTCAACATACCTTTCGCACCAACATTCACTCGCACCGATCTACACTCAGAACATGCATCATAACACTCTTGTCACAGCCCTTTTTACAAGCTTTTATTTAACTCACTTCCTCTGTCTGTCTGTCTGTCTAGACGGAAACGCAGGAGTGAAAATTCGGACAGTTCTACTTGACCGACACGATTCACAGTTGGCACGTGGGTCAAGACATGAAGACAATGCAATCTGAAACTAAATTTGACTTAATTGGATGCCTAATTGATTTTTTATGAATTAATTAAAATTTGGACCGAATTAGTAGGCATGTCTAGCCAACCACACCACACGCGTCATCAATAGCTGCGCCATCACGACCACGTAATGGCTGCGTTCAAAAACCATTGCGCGCCTACTGAACGTGATATTCAGAAGGCGCGCAATGGTTTTTAGTCATGTAACTCTATTGTAGATAAAACATGTAAAGTACTGAAAAAAAAATTCATAAAAAACGTTTTAATAACAAGCTTTTATGTAATGATGCACTAAAAACTAGAAAATAAATTATAGACTACTATTTAAATAACTATAAAGAAAAGCGTGGGTGTCTTCCTTAACATTAGTAAAGGTATCCAATAGATACTAAAGTGACCCACGCTTTTCTTTATAGTTATTTAAATAGTAGTCTATAATTTATTTTCTACTTTTTAGTGCATCATTACATAAAAGCTTGTTATTAAAACGTTTTTTATGAATTTTTTTTATGACTGGATTCATGGCACAAACTAAAGGCAAATACAAACCACATTATTGGTGATTTTACAGTCTTTTATTGATATCAGATAATATAGCAGCTACACTACTTGAACCACGACTTCAGTTTCGTCATCTCCTCGCGCTCTTTCTACCTCTCTCTGCTTCCTTTCCTTAGCGCATGCGCACACCCATCCTATATTTTATATTCATATCGCCTTTTTAAGATACACACTCGAAACATACATTCATCTACATTTAACTGTTACAACTCTCCCCTTACATCAATGAGCGATCTCACAAAAGCATGGAAAAATACATGACGAGTCGCTCAGACAGTCCTTCTGTTAGCCAGGTACTCTACATTCATGCAACTTCGTGTAACACACAATATAATAAACATACCCAATAATACAGTCTGTGACACGTCCCCCCTTCAAATAAAATTTTGTGCAACAAAATTTACAAAGTACAATGCTAGTAGGGCAGGATCATGTGCGAGACAAATTTTGTGTACATCTCAAAAGTAGAGTGAAATACATTCTTTGTAGACTAAACATTTGTAGTCATAAAGTTATAGCACAGAAAAATGCAACAGTATGTAGTGACTATATCACTTACTTGATAATTTCTAGGTTATGTTGAAAAAATTATATGACAATATGCTTAGTTTAATTCAAAATACGTAGAAACTGTTCAGAAATTAAAATACAGTGGCACAAATCACAATCAGCTTGTTCATACACAGAACCTCAACAAAATGAATTAAGATTTAAACCTGATAATTAAAATGTGTCAGTGTTACGAAAAAGAACTTTAAATGCACAAGCATTATGTGTAATATTTAATACAACAATATATATTCAAATAGGAAAATAGGAAAAAAAATAGGAAAAAAAAAACATTTCAATCACCCAGTGACTGTAGTATAAACAAGACTACATCAATTGGGTAAAATACGTTACCAAACTAATCTGGTACAGGACTTAATTTCAAATTCATAACACACAGTTGAAATACTCAAGACTAAATTCAACTCATAGATCAAAATGATTATATCATATTTAGGGAAAGCCTTCCTTATTAACAAGGCATTCAAATTAATTCAATCACCATGCTTGAGTGATTTTTCTTGTCTCCCCTAGTTGACCCATTTAAGTCATTACTAGGTCACAACACATCAAAATTATTCCTGCCTTCAGCAGGCTATGACCAATGTACCATTCATCATTTAGACTTCCGTCTTATTTAGTTATTATTATGCGATATTAAAATAGTCAACTTTTACAGTAATGACTGTAACCATTATTCAACCTTTTATTTAAGCTCTAATGAACTTGATACTTTAGGATGATATCAATTCACAATTCATAGGTTTGTTTCCACCCTTGTGTAATTGATGATGACCTGTTTGCCATCTCTCCCTTAAATTGTATTTGTAGCTTCTAACCTTGCTACCATATTGATTAATTGGATTTCTTGTCTCACTTCAATTGTTTTAATATTAGGTTTTTCTTGACCATTATCCTTATTCTACTCTGGTTTCTGAACGACGTTACACTGTATTTGTATCATTTCTTTCTTCTCTAGTTTCAGATTTACGTCAGTAGTTTTCTTAATTTGTGTTCGTTCTCTTGGTTTATCAACCAACTTAATTAATACAAATATTATGGCATTGCCTCTATTAGTGGCCTCTCATAATATGTCTTGGTTCGTTATCTTTCATTACTATACTTGTTCACACTATTGTAGTTCTGATCGGAACTTGATACATTCTTTCTTAAATTCTTAATGTTACTGTATTTACCATATGAAATTCTCTGTATCTTCTTTGATTTGGTACACTGCTGTTTACTCATATAAATTATTTGATATCCATATAATACAGAATATATAACAGTAAGAAACTGTCAATTGCTAATGCAGTATTATCACCAACATTTTCATTATAAGTGTTGACTTAAGTGCTGTAGAGTAGGACCAGTTTCTGTTTTATCGCCATTTTGACGAGACAAGAAATCTGCGACTAAATTATCCTTTCCTTTTATAGATTCTATTTCATATTGAAAGTCCAGCAAAATCAATGACCACCTGTTGATTTTGTTACTGGCTATCCTTTTGTGGTTTAGAGCTATCAATGGCTTGTGATTTGTAAGAAGGACGAATTTCCTTCCTAATAAATATTTGTGTAGTTTGGTCATGGACCATACATTGGCGAGGCATTCTTTTTCCACGGTAGAGTAGTTTTGCTCTGTTTTGTTCAGTGACCTACTTAGATAAAAAATAGGCCGTAATATGGTATCCTTTAACTAATTGACTTAGCAGAGTGTCAAATATTTTTATGGCCATTCCATCGTTGAGGTCAGTGTCAGGATCATTTGATGTTTGCGATCCATAATACGTCAAAATGTTCAGGACGTAACCAGGTTGCACTGTCAACTAAGCCAAAGCTTTTTATGTGGTATTTGTGTGGTTTAGCTGCATTATACTGTTTGTATTGCCACCTGCCTTTCCACCCTTTTATCATTTCATCAATGGAGACTGGCCGGTAGGGCGTAAAACATTCTTGGTATTATTCGGCAAGGGAATCAACAAAAGGTTCTATTTTGTTCTTGCCTTCAGCATCAGGCTTTCCAACATGTAACATAGAAGAGTAAAGTGTCTCAAACCTTTCTCTCGGAAACATTTTGTGAAAAAATCCTGTGTACAAACTGTCTGTATTACTAAAAAAGTCCCTGATATAGGCCTCTTGTCGATGCCCATTACTATTATGACAGCCAAAAATGTGTTCCACTCATAGTGGTTGTAATCAGTCCAAGTAGAATTGCTAAACCTTGATCTTGGCAGAGGTGGTGTGTTTTTTTATTATTTTCAATGCTGCATAATATGCAGCATTGAAAATGCAGAAAAAACACACGAAGCTTGCTTCTCGCAAATCTTGAGTCATGTGGCTGGTAGCCTTGAGCCTGGATGTGTTAAATCGGCGTTATGCTTGGCTAGGCTGCAGTTGTCTACGTTTGTTTTTGGATTGCCTTGCTGTATTGAAGGCACACAAAAACATCCTTTTGAGGGCAAAATCTCTATGCTTGTTGACTAGTTTTTAAAAGTCGACGTCTGCATGGCCCACCAATAAGTGTAACAGGTAATTTGACCTGGCTTAAAGGTTTAGTCTTCACCAATTTTTAACTAGGCGCAAAAGTATTATGTATTTATTAATGAAATAAGTTCATCAACAATAGTCGGTGTTAAAAGGCTTTGCAAACATTGCAGTGGAGTAGAAGAGTCATTCAAACCAGCTGCAGGGTTTACACCTGGTTCTAGACCATCCTTTGGTATAAATCTAAAAGCATTTTTTGTAGATGACTTCTGCCTTTTGAACATTGTTTGACAGGTGTAGGTTATTCTAAATCCGCTTGAATCTATTGATTGTCATGTCTGTGACAGTAACACATTAAGTGGCAAGGCACCAATACCTTTGGAATCTAATAAATTTTTACAATGTTTATGTAAAACAAAATTTCCAGAAAATGCTTTTGTTCATCTTTATCCAGTACTAGTGAATTTTAAGAAATTTAATTGTAAATCAACTAAATTAGTATTCCTGAAGCTTCACCAAATACTCATTTATCAGGGTTCAGTTTAAGTTCTATCTGTCTTAATCTGCTCAAGACTTTGGCTAATCGTTCTAGATGTGTTTTAAAATCTGGAGCGTATACCAATAAGTCATCTAAATATACGAGCATTATGTCCATGATAAAATCATTCATTACACCTTGCATGAGCTTAGAGAATGTTTGTACGGCTCCACATAATCTAAATGGCATTCTAGTCCAAGAATATAAACCGAATGGCGTGATGAAGGCTGTTTTTTCCTGATCATTTTCATCTATGGCTACCTGATGATAGCCACTGGCTAGGTCTAGAGTTGAAAAATAACGTGAACCTCCTAGCGCATCTAACGATTCTTCTATTCTGGGTAGTGGAAAAGCATATTTTCTAGTGACATTATTAAGTTTCCTATAATCACAGCATAATCTCATTTCATATGGGGTTTTAACTTTATTTTCCTACCCCTGAACATAATATCTTGAGCATCTTTGGTCTCTAGCTTGTGGGCCAGTAGAATACCCACAAGTTCTGTTTACCATCCTACCCATAACATAATATCTTGAGCATCTTTGGTCTCTAGCTTGTGGGCCAGTAGAACACCCACAAGTTCTGTTTACCATCCTACCCATAACATAATATCTTGACCATCTTTGGTCTCTAGCTTGTGGGCCGTAGAACACCCACAAGTTCTGTTTACCATCCTACCCATAACATAATATCTTGACCATCTTTGGTCTCTAGCTTGTGGGCCAGTAGAACACCCACAAGTTCTGTTTACCATCCTACCCATAACATAATATCTTGACCATCTTTGGTCTCTAGCTTGTGGGCCAGTCGAACACCCACAAGTTCTGTTTACCATCCTACCCATAACATAATATCTTGACCATCTTTGGTCTCTAGCTTGTGGGCCAGTAGAACACCCACAAGTTCTGTTTACCATCCTACCCATAACATAATATCTTGACCATCTTTGGTCTCTAGCTTGTGGGCCAGTAGAACACCCACAAGTTCTGTTTACCATCCTACCCATAACATAATATCTTGAGCATCTTTGGTCTCTAGCTTGTGGGCCAGTAGAACACCCACAAGTTCTGTTTACCATCCTACCCATAACATAATATCTTGACCATCTTTGGTCTCTAGCTTGTGGGCCAGTAGAACACCCACAAGTTCTGTTTACCATCCTACCCATAACATAATATCTTGACCATCTTTGGTCTCTAGCTTGTGGGTCATTACAACACCCACCAGTTTAAAATATAGGATGAAAAAAAGCCTCAGCTATTGAAACATTCTCATTACTTGTTACAGCAAGCACTAATTTAACCATCACTTCATGGCTTGCTGTCTCCTTTTCTGCTGCTGCAGGAGTTTCATTCTAGATGAAATATTTCTATTTCACTCTGCAACGTCGTGGAAGTCTGCAAAAATCTTGCTCCTCATGTATTTGGACCCCAAGCCCTTCCAGTTTGTTGTTGGTGATTGATTTTAGCTTTGAATCCATGACACCAATGACTATATATTGATGGCCTAAGTCTCAAACCATCTAACTCCAAAAAAGTAAATTTTACAGGAGAGACAAAAAACTGATTATTTCATTCTCGATAGCTCAAATTAAAATGTCTTTAATGATTAGTGCAAAGAAAATCATTATCGATTATACTCTAGCGCTTTAAAATAATTTTTGTTATATTTACAAATTTATCTTTTATGAATTTAAAAAAAAAATTAAAAATGTATTCTTGAATACAAAAATCACTTGAAAAACTAACATTTAATTTCGTAAAATGTTTTTAAAATGAGGCAAATCATCATAGAAATGATGTAAGTCTGCTGGAAATAAAGGTTTAACTGCTTGTAGATGCTCATACTTGACAGCTTTTATCTTTCTTCTTCTTTAAAATCAGAGATTTCACCACCTGGTATTCTCTTTGCTGCTCCCTTGTTGGAGAGGTGAACACCTCCGTGGCTGTCCCAGTCAGGGCAGGTTGTAGTATCATTGGCCATAATTTCTCTGGGAAATTAGAGTTGTGTGCTGTGACTTCAAATTGGGTTAAATACTGATCAATGTTCTTTTCCTCTAATATGGGGATTGACTTTGTGTGCTTCACTGAATCGAATTATTGACTGGTAGCCATTTGTGCATTAATTTCCCTCCCAATCTTTACTAGTTTTACTTCCTTTTCTGCCCGTTTGTTTCATTTCTTTTCCAACCTTTACGCTTAGATGTGAAATGTATGCATTGTCTTCCCTTGATCATCCTATAACCATTACAAAATCAAAATGTGTCTGTTTTTTGTGGTTGATAAAATTTCATGAGATTTTATGACAACTCCAGCAGGTTTTTAAAACCTGTTCTGGCAAATGGGTCACTTTGTTCTGCTCCATGAACTGGGTTAGAATTGTTTTACAAATTACTGTATAAATATAATCAGCAGTGTCTCAAAAATAAACATGTTGTTCCTCTGGAAGATGGTCTTCAGTCTAAGTACCGCTGGGGGATAGACTCTTTCATGCATTGGAAATCCTAAAATGGACGTAACAACTGTCTCAGATGAACCATGTAATGCCTGCCAGATACTGGGCAATTTGGTCATTCTGCTTGAGACCAAACATCGCCTGGCCTTCAATGTATACTTCACATCATATTTTATTTATTTAACAAATGTGCAGACCTCCACAGTGAAATAGTAAATATTTTTTTAGAGCTGCATTTTTTGAGGGACATCACACTGATATTGGTCTACTCTCCCTCCTCTCGGTCTACACCCTCTCCACTCTTTGTAACCAAAGAATCCACCCTTAATCACCAACCTACTCCAAGTATGAGTCCTACAGACAGGATATGTGTCATCTCCACACATCATGATTTTCACGATAAAAATGGGGTAATTTTTTGAACATGCTCCATTTTTCTTGCAAGGAGATGTGGTACAACAGTTGGGACCATGAATCATGTGCTTTAAAACTAAAGCGTGGCTTTCAGGATCTTCCAATGGATTAGGTATTTCAGCCTGCACGTACTGATCATACACGTTTGGTCGGGTTTATTCATCAAGCCAAAGTAAACAGTGCAGATGAGGCAGTCCTCGCTTTTGATATTCGGTGCTTATTATAAAAGCAATGCACCTGCCTAACAAACCGTCAGGCCCTGTCAAGTACGTGAGGAATAATTTTCTTTTTAACTTAAAACTAGCAATAAAATCAGGCCTGTCCTGAGGCTTTTGATTTAAAAATAAATTGTCCTGTATTTCTGGCCAGTCTGGATTACAGGTCATGGTTATGAAGAATGATGCATTGCCATATTTGCCTGTGTACATCCTGGCATCTCTGAATCATGTACGTGGTCCGCCAACAAACGTTGGGGAAAGGATGACGCACTTGTCGATATTTCGGAGATTGTTGTTATTGTTCAGCACATCTTTAAGGCCTTTATAAGTAGATGATCTTAAGGACACTTGATTAGTTCTTATGAAGTTCAGATGTTCGCCTTTCATCTTTGCCGCCATGTTGACTACATATTTATAGAAAAGTCATGTGGGGTTGACTTCATTTTCATGAATTATATTGCGATAAGCTGTTAGCTTCTTTTTGTTTGTCAGCTGTAATTGACCGTACCTCCCATCTTCATCACATGAAAAAAAAATAACGTACTGCAAACAGTCGTATGAACAGTGGGACTCTGATATTATTTGAATGTTGCCACCTGTTTCTTTTAACACCACTTCCCTTGACGCTACTTCGGGTGAATTGTTATTTTCTAAGATAACTGGCACCTTATTGACAGTCTGTACATTAAACCTCATGTTTCTAAGATAACTGGCACCTTATTGACAGTCTGTACATTAAATCTCCTCATGTTCAGCAATTCCCGTCTGTTGGTGTCAATAACAACCCTAGCCACAGGGATATCTTTAATTTGTTCTTTCTCCAGTGTTAGAGAGCTAACTTATATTTTAATAACGCCCTCTAGCAATTCTATAATACCACGTTGAATCCCCTGGTTTGCTAATATTCCCATTCTACTCTAGACGCTGTCTTGTGGGTCTAAAGGTATATTTGTAGACACTGTGCCTGTCTGTGGGGTTCTGGCATTAGGGATCCAATAAAATGGTGAATTTCTCCTAGGAAGATGATAGATGGGTTCCAGCCATGCTTCTAAGGAAACACCTCTTTGGTACTAAAGGATGTCATTATGTTTTTTCTAACTCCGCCTCCGCGGGACCATTCCTAGTGCAAGGGGTTGGGGACCTCGATTAGAATCTTTTGAGTCTTTTGTTGACGCTTGTTAACACTTGTAACTTCCACACATTAAATCTGGCAGCATGCTGGTATGGATAATACAAATCAAATTTTCTTTTTAATTATATTCGTCACTTATTATGTTCTACTGAAATAAATAATTTAATAATTCACTTAAAAAGAACCATAACTTGTTTGTTAATCTAATTTATATTGTCTGGCCAACAATCAGAAAGATGCAAATGTTGATCCAAAATGGCAACACAAAATATGTTTCAATTTACCAAAGTGTTATGTTGTTACTGTTCCTATTAAGCATTATTTCTGTTGAAAATATTCATATTTATTTATTTAAATTGCTTTAATTGATTTCAATTTATATTATTTTAAAAGAAAAGATATTATCAATTAATTGTCAATCAGAAAATTTGTTGTTGCTATTTTACTATAACCTAACAAAACTAAATCTTGCAAATCAAATAAATGATTTAAAAATTCAGGACAGATCAAATTTTTCTGGCATTTATAACTACAAATCCTTTTGAAAAATAATACTATTTTTGTAATCTAATACAAAAACAAATAACAAGCAAACATATAGATAAAATAATGTAAAGCTTTATACTGCATTACATTCTTAACTTTGACAACATTTGTTGATATCTATGGACACCAATATTTATTCTCATGTTGTATAATTCAATGTGTTTTTACATGAAATATTTCTCTTAATTGTATTATCATCTCAAAATAAAACATGATGTATACATTTGTATTGATCAGAATGTTTTTCTTGTCACCACTGGGCTATAACCTGTCAGCCCCTTCCTCTGACAGGTTTATATTTATGATACATTAGTATAGCTTACCAATGTGAACACAAACTCTTTTCTGTGGTGGTGTGGTATAGCAACAGTCTTATCCACGCACACATTGTTATGTTGATCATTTAGTTTGTAATGAACACAAAATTTATTTATATGCATACCTTTTGTCGCTTTTTTATTTTTGGTTTTTCACTGTTTCTTATACTTTATTTAAGTAAGGTATGTGTGTAGAAACACATTAATTAGGCCGCCTGTTTATCCTGACTAAAGATGTGCGGACACTTGTTCATTATTTAGTTTTAGTTCAGATCTTTACAGGGGTCATCCATAAATGACGTCACGCTTTTTAAAACGATTTTTCCCTCCTCCCCTCCATCACACGTCGTCACACAAAGCCAACCCCCCCCCCCCCTAAAATGACGTCACACCTCAGCCTACAACCCCCCTCAAAATTGCAGTTGAATTTTTTTTAAACAGCTATATTTTTTCCAAAATCTTGTCTGAACTCTGTCAAAATAGAGTATTTTCAATCAATTGTTATTACAATTTATTAAAACATTTGTCTAAAACGCAAAATGTCTAAAATGCGTTTTCTAACATTGCTTTTTTTATAATGCAAAAGTGTGACGTTGCACCATCTAACCCCCCCTCCCCCTCATCACACACCGTCACAAAATTACGGACCCCCCCCCCCCCCTTACGAGTGTGACGTCATTTATGGACGACCCTACAGGTGAACAATTAATACTAATAGTTTCGCTGTCTGTCTTTCTGACAAGAACGCTCTGTCTGACAAGAACGCTCTAGAGAAAACACAAGCAAAATAAAAACATGCACAGTAATTCGAAAAACGAAATATGACGTCGACACATTTAGCGTAGAGTAGAACATAATCTCAAACCAGAGAGTGCACACAGTAATGTAATGACGTCATTGATTCTCGCGTAAGTAAACATTGAAAAAAGGAAATGTTGTCTAATCTAAATGGTTTGCGTGAAGAGTTTCTTGCATACAATTCTTCGGGTAGGGGCGAAGCCCCACCCCCCGCGTAAGAACGTCTGAGCCCCCCCCCCCCCTCCCCAACTCAAAAGAAATTTCCTCATCGATACTCTATAATAAAATTACCGCCTAATTAATGTGTCTAATCTAAAAAGTGGTTTTCTTGCAATTTCTTTAATGCAATTCTTCGGGTAGTGGCTAAGCGCGACACCAGTGTTTCTTTCAGACTTTTTCCTCCCCGGAGAGGGGTGGGGGTAATTGAAATTTTCGGGGGCGGGGTTAGAATTTTCCGGTGCGGGGGTGGGGGTGGGGGGGTGGTGTGTGTGTGGGGGGGGGTGGGTTGGTTTTAGTTTAGAGAAAAGAGACAGCACTATCAACCTAGCGCCCGGTGTATCCTTCCTCAACGGGCCATTTTTCTCGTCTATTAATACTAATAGTTTCGCTGTCTGTCTATCTATCTATCTATCTATCTATCTATCTATCTATCTATCTATCTATCTATCTATCTATCTATCTGTCTGACAAGAACGCTGTAGAGAAAACACAAGGAAAATAAAAACATGCACAGTAATTCGAAAAACGAAATATGACGTCGACACATTTAGCGCACAGAGTAGAAAATAATCTCAAACCAGAGAGTGCACACAGTAATATGACGTCATTGATTTTCGCGTAAACATTGAAAAAAAGGAAATTTTGTCTAATCTAAATGGTTTGCGTGAAGAGTTTCTTGCATATAATTCTTCGGGTAGGGGCGAAGCCCCACCCCCCGCGTAAGAACGTCTGAGCCCCCCCCCCCCCTCCCCCAACTCAAAAGAAATTTCTTCATCGATACTCTATAATAAAATTACCGCCTAATTAATGTGTCTAATCTAAAAAGTGGTTTTCTCGCAATTTCTTTAATGCAATTCTTCGCGTAGTGGCTAAGCGCAACACCAGTGTTTCTATCAGACTTTTTCCTCCCCGGAGAGGGGTGGGGGTACTTGAAATTTTCGGTGGCGGGGGTAGAATTTTCGGGGAGGGGGCGGACACTGGAAAAAGTAAATAATTATATTTCGTTGAATGGGACGGGAGACATGTTTTTTAGGGGGGGGGGTGTGGGGGGGGGGGGGTGTGGGTGGGTGGGGGGTGGTGTGTGTGGGGGTGGGGGGGGTGGGGGGTGGTGTGTGTGGGGGTGGGGGGTGGGTGGGGGGGTGTGGGGGGTGGTTTTAGTTTAGAGAAAAGAGACAGCACTATCAGCCTAGCGCCCGGTGTATCCTTCCTCAACGGGCCATTTTTCTCGTCTATAATAATAGTTTCGCTGTCTCTCTATCTATCTATCTATCTGTCTGACAAGAACGCTCTAGAGAAAACACAAGGAATTTAAAAACATGCACAGTAATTCGAAAAACGAAATATGACGTCGACACATTTAGCGTAGAGTAGAACATAATCTCAAACCAGAGAGTGCACACAGTAATGTAATGACGTCATTGAAACATTGAAAAAAAGGAAATGTTGTCTAATCTAAATGGTTTGCGTGAAGAGTTTCTTGCATAGAATTCTTCGAGTAGGGGCGAAGCCCCACCCCCCGCGTAAGAACGTCTGAGCCCCCCCCCCCCTCCCCAACTCAAAAGAAATTTCCTCATCGATACTCTATAATAAAATTACCGCCTAATTAATGTGTCTAATCTAAAAAGTGGTTTTCTCGCTATTTCTTTAATGCAATTCTTCGCGTAGTGGCTAAGCGCGACACCAGTGTTTCTTTCAGACTTTTTCCTCCCCGGAGAGGGGTGGGGGTACTTGAAATTTTCGGGGGCGGGGGTAGAATTTTCGGGGAGGGGGCGGACACTGGAAAAAGTATATAATTATATTTCGTTGAATGGGACGGTAGACATGTTTTTTTAGAGGGGGTGGGGGGTGGGGGGGGGGGGGGGGGGGTAGGGGGGTGAGTGGGGGGGGGGGTGGTTTTAATTTAGACTTTTTCCTCCCCGGAGAGTGGTGGGGGTACTTGAAATTTTCGGGGGTGGGGGTAGAATTTTCGGGGAGGGGGCGGACACTGGAAAAAGTATATAATTATATTTCGTTGAATGGGACGGTATACATGTTTTTTGGGGTGTGGGGGGGGGGTGGTGTGGGGGGGTGGGGGTGGGGGGGGGGGTGGTGTGGGGGGTGTGGGGGGGTGGGGGTGTGTGTGGGGGGGGGCTGGGGTGGTTTTAGTTTAGAGAAAAGAGACAGCACTATCAGCCTAGCGCCCGGTGTATCCTTCCTCAACGGGCCATTTTTCTCGTTTAACTATAGCGAGGGAAGCAATCATGTTGCAATTTAAGTGGATTCTCTCCCTTTGGTAAGTTTTGAGTTCTGTACATTGAAATAGGGGAAAATACTTTATCAAGACTGCTGAAACTGTTACAATAGGCCTATATACAATGTGTGGTTGGATAGTTAGATAGCACAACTGCTAACCCGAAACGTCCTGGGTGTCCTGGAGCCTACCTAACCGATGGGTACCTCACTCACTTTTGGGAAAACTAATGTGGCTGAGCATTTTACTGACCTTAGTATCTCTTTATTAGCAGAGGTCATTGAGACAGTTATACCCTACTTCATCTAGAGTCTTATTTTTATCAATGATAGACTTATGAGATTACGAGATAAAATAACAAATCCTTAAGGGGGCAGTATCACCCAGAAATTTGAAAATTGACGAAAAAATTTGCCAAAAAAAAACTATTATACATACACACATAAATCTTTTACCATAATAGTAAATAGCAAGGAGCTATAATACAGCACATAAAAGAAAGTTAACGTATGATGCAAACATTTTTTATAAATAATTTTACCTAAAAATGTTTACTAAGTAATTTTTGGCTGCGATTTTCAAACATTTTGGCCCTTCCTTCCGAAAATACTCTAGGAGATGCATAACAGGGTTGCCTATGTCCGGGGCTAGGAGTTATCCATTGTGACTGATTTTGAAAATTTTAGAATTTTTCAGTCAGACCGAAATAATTGAATTTTGAAATTTCCTAAAAAATTTATCTCTCAATAGAATACTTTTATCTTAGTCCCGGACGCAGCCAATAACGCAAGGAAGGTTTATACCAAATTTTAAGTACTTTACTTATGGTTTCGAAAAAATGTTTACTAAAAATTAAAAATGTGATAAAATATTAACAAAATAATTTTTTGACAATTTATTGCCATACATATACCCTACAATTTATATATTGTATTATAACAGAAGAAACGTTACTATTGCTGTAAAAATTTGACATGTGTATGTCAAATAGTTTTTTTTTGGTGATAGTTTTTGTTTCCCTCCCCTAGTCTAGGTGATACTGCCCCCTTAACTACTCTTCCTTCTACGATTTTAAGTTACGAATCTGACAAAAATTTAGAAGATTTAGCTTTAATTTCTTTTTGCCAATAGTGGATTGAAAACAGGTGAAGCAAAATGATGAATAATTAGACCTGTTTTTTTATACGGATTTCATCAAATACTTTTGATAAAAGTTGGCCTCCACTGTAATCTTTATGCTTGGGTGGACAGGCAGTGTCCAAGGAAAACAAATCAAGGCAGCCCAGTGGACTGTGTCCAAGTTACTGGGGAACAAATCAAGGCAGCCCAGTGGTCCAAGTTACTGGGGAACAAATCAAGGCAGCCCAGTGGACTGTGTCCAAGTTACTGGTGAACAAATCAAGGCAGCCCAGTGGACTGTGTCCAAGTTACTGGGGAACAAATCAAGGCAGCCCAGTGGACTGTGTCCAAGTTACTGGGGAACAAATCAAGGCAGCCCAGTGGACTGTGTCCAAGTTGGGGAACAAATCAAGGCAGCCCAGTGGACTGTGTCCAAGTTACTGGGGAACAAATCAAGGCAGCCCAGTGGACTGTGTCCAAGTTACTGGGGAACAAATCAAGGCAGCCCAGTGGACTGTGTCCAAGTTACTGGTGAACAAATCAATGCAGCCCAGTGGACTGTGTCCAAGTTACTGGGGAACAAATCAAGGCAGCCCAGTGGACTGTGTCCAAGTTGGGGAACAAATCAAGGCAGCCCAGTGGACTGTGTCCAAGTTACTGGGGAACAAATCAAGGCAGCCCAGTGGACTGGGGAACAAATCAAGGCAGCCCAGTGGACTGTGTCCAAGTTACTGGGGAACAAATCAAGGCAACCCCCTCCCGACTTCAATTTTTCATTCATCCAAGGCTGAGGGTTAACAAAGTCACGGTTCACTTTACAAATTACAATATACAATAATCACTAAATGGCATATCGGAATGGTCAATAAATTAAATATAATTTTTTTTAAATCAAAGCACTTATAGGACCATTACAGCACAGTTCTGACGGCGAATTTTTTTCCCATGGCAGTATACTCCTGATTTTATCTGTCTAATAATCATTGATAAATGCAAGTTATGAAACAATATCCTATTTTATCATTGCATCATACCGTGGGTGTCGGTGCACTTTTCAAGTCGTCGACCGACAACTCAACAAATCGTCTGAAAACTGTTTCCGTTCCCGCGATGCGACCAGCCTTGATAAATCAGGGCTTTGGTTGCTAAAACTATTTGACCGTGTAAAATAAAATAAACTTTTAAGATCAAATTCATCAACCGTATACGTTCGTCCTTGTTTATTTTCCTTCAAACTGTGCAATAATAAAAAAAAAATTATGTCGTACGTTTTTGAGTGGATATATTTTTTTTAAAAATCTCATTTCACGTTTGACCGTATAATTTCACGATTGACCGTTTTATTTCACGACTGAATGTTTTGTTACCGACAATTGCATGACATGATGACCGCAGACGACGGAAGTCGTGAAATCCCCAGCTTCCTGTGCATCCGCCTTTATGTGCATTGTGGGTGGAGATTGTGAATCGACGATTTCTGAGGGGGGGTGGGGGGGGGGGGGGGTGGGAGGGGGGTGCCTGATAGACTTGGTTCTGGATAAAGGCACCAGGCACACACCCCTCCCTTACCTCTGAAGAGATACCTGTTAGATCACCTTTTAGTATTAACTTTACTAATGTTTCAATTAAATGTCTAATAAGAAAATAGATTTTTAAATATACTCGTGCATTGTCAGCTGAGACTTTCAAGAAAGTTGGAATGAAATCGCTGCATTAGAAGTGGGTTAACATTGAGCTTGCCACATATCCTCAAACAGATACAGTATGAAATGAATTTAAAAAAACGTATAACACAAATACAGCAACAAAATATCGAAGGGTTACCTTAGCATGTTACACTTGTAACAAAAGACAATTTAGAAACGTTTCCTTAATGGATAAACGTTATAAAAACGGCTGTGTTATGAGTCAATTTTCTAAATTGGCACTTAGCAGACAGCAAGACTTACAACAAGGTGTGCTGACACACTTCTGGTTTGTAGCAGAATTAGAACATCTATAGTTAATTATATCATTACCACATGGTTGCATGCAATCCATCAGTGGCGGAACTAGAAAAAAGGGGCCACCCCGCAAAATATTTTTTGAGGCCCCCCCCCTATATATATATATATATATATATATATATATATATATATATATATATATATATATATATATATATATATATATATATATATAAACACAAAATACGACGTATTATACTCATTTCGGGCCTAATCTAGTTTTAAAAAAACACATTGTTTTAAAAAATACATAATACTTTTATGTTCAATTCTAACAAATTACTACAACATGTCATGTGTTTAAGTGCATTAGTCTGTTTTGCAAATCTGTGTGTCACTTGTGATGTCGGCTGTATAGCTTCCCATTAGCAAGCCGGTCAAAAGTATATGAAACATAAAAGCTTTGTTTGTGTAATGGTTTCTCGTGTTGTTTATTTTTAGGTGTTTTTTTTTTATTTAAATTAATTTTTTTTTAAATTCCTTTTTATACTATTTCATTCTTTAGTATGTATTTTATAAAAAAATTATAATTAAGAGAAGTAATTGCTTTTCAATTTGCGTAGTACAAAACCATTAAAAGGAGTTTATGGGCACTTCTATTTGACTATTTAAAAAAGGGAAATAAGTCATGGAAGTGGTTTGAATGTTTGTTTATCTTGCACACTAAAGCTTATGTAGATTTTTTTTCTTTTACGCAACAGCGTGTGTTAGCTACTGTAGAACATCACTACAGTAGTAGTTTTTTTTTTACAAAACCATAATTAAGGTGCACGAAAACGTAATTTTGGAATACAAAGTCATTGCTTTTTGGTTGGATTTTGGGCCCCTAAACGGCCTGGGCCCCCCCGCATTGCGGGGTCTGGCGGTATGGTAGTTCCGCCCCTGCAATCCATCTGAAGCGACAGAATAGATTAAAGCTCAGCTTAGCTTTCTAAACTAACTGTTGTAATTTTTATTTTCAACAGCGTATGTGGAAAAACAGAATCATTACCGTGTAGCGTTTAGTTACAATTACCGACCCGTCTTCGATTTTCTTCGATCATTGTTCTCCATAGATCGATGGCTTGGCGGTAAATAGTGAAGTTTTGATGATCAGACATAAAAGTAAATACGTATTTTAAAAATACACTACCGTGTCTATCTCATAGTGTTACACATATAATGTCAACATAATTATATACATTAATTCATAATACACAATGTATACATATAACTCTTAAATTGTGTTGTGTTGAAATCGTTGAATCAGTGGTATTTGCACGGTGACTAACCAGAGTTTCTTTCAGGCTTCTTAAATTGGTGCTGTCAACCAAAGGTCTGGATGTCGAGAGGTACAGTATAACACTGCCATGGAGAAGGGGGGGGGGGATGACTGGCTGACACGCCTTCCTCTCCATAGCACAGAAAAATATATATATTGTCCGTGAATATAAGTGCCTCCTTCCTCCTCCCTCCCGAGAAAAATGTCTAACGGTTATTTAAGATTTAAATGTAAATGACGACACATTATGTAACACATTAAACCAGTGTTACTTCCAGACTTTTTTTCTCCAAGGGGGGACTTGATATTTTCGGGGGGTGGGGGGAGCACTGTTAAAAGTATATATTTTCTATATAAATTCCATTTCGTTCGGGGGAGGGGGGGGGGGGGCGGTAGACTTTCTAGAGGGTGGGGGGCTCCAAGCGATGGCTGGAAGAAACTCTGCATTAAACATCTAAGATTGTGATCGACAAATGATGCCAATATCAAACCGATGTTCAAGTTTCAATGAACCCTTTCTTAAAACAAAATGGCTATTGTTTCATTCCCATTTGTGGAGAGAATTCACAAGGCTATCAGCCCAGTCTTTGATACAGCCTGTATTAATGGTATACATTATAGATATGAGAAATCCATTCACAAACTCACGACTTTAAAACTGCAACTTTTTGGTCATACAAAGTCCTACATATAAAATTAAAAAGAAATAATAGCATCACGAAAGTCCGTTGTAAAACGAGCCATGGATATCCCAGCTTAGCGCATGCGCGTAGTGTTTCCGGTTTCTAATTTTAAACAGACACTACAGTTTTTCCCTCGGCAGTTTCAAATTTCCGAATATTCTCGGTTTCTCTAGAACTTTTCATTTTTAATTTCTGATTTACGTGGGATGGTTATATAGAACTGTCATCACCCTTTAAAAAAACCTATTTTTTATTCTCTGATTGCAAAATTGTTCTAGTAGATTCGGTATCATTTCAGTTAAAAATTAACTAGCTGAAAAAAAGAGAATTAGATTACAGCTATAAATAGTTTTAGACGACACGACGTACGTTGTGTGTACTCTCTAGAGGTTGAGCAGGGTTATACAGTAAACCTCTTCATTTGTATCATTCCTTAGCAGGGTTATACAGTAAATATCTTCATTTGTATCATTCGTTAGCAGGGTTATACAGTAAAACTCTTCATTTATATCATTCGTTAGCAGGGATATACTGTACACGTCCTCATTACGCTGTTGTTGTGGCAGGTTTATACTGTATATTAGCCAAGTTTCTTTCAGACATTTTTCTCAGAGGGTCGGGGTACGTACTATAATCTTCCAGGGGTGCGCACTTAAAATTTCCGGAGGTGGGAGGGGGGGGTGGACACTGGTTAAAAATAAAAACTCACCTTTGAGATGTCTGTAAAAGAATCTCTGTTAATTGTTACCAGTACATGTAGTGCACATGTCTACATGGAAGGGTTTGTCTAAGTAAGTTTAAGATTTGGGTGAGTGCTTAGATGGAGACATTTGTCTGAGTAGGTTTAAGATTTGGGTGAGTGCTTAGATGGAGATATTTGTCTAAGTAGGTTTAAGATTTGGGTGAGTGCTTAGATGGAGACATTTGTCTGAGTAGGTTTAAGATTTGGGGGAGTGCTTAGATGGAGACATTTGTCTGAGTAGGTTTAAGATTTGGGTGAGTGCTTAGATGGAGACATTTGTCTGAGTAGGTTTAAGATTTGGGTGAGTGCTTAGATGGAGACATTTGTCTGAGTAGGTTTAAGATTTGGGTGAGTGCTTAGATGGAGACATTTGTCTGAGTAGGTTTAAGATTTGGGTGAGTGCTTAGATGGAGACATTTGTCTGAGTAGGTTTAAGATTTGGGTGAGTGCTTAGATGGAGACATTTGTCTGAGTAGGTTTAAGATTTGGGTGAGTGCTTAGATGGAGACATTTGTCTGAGTAGGTTTAAGATTTGGGTGAGTGCTTAGATGGAGACATTTGTCTAAGTAGGTTTAAGATTTGGGTGAGTGCTTAGATGGAGACATTTGTCTGAGTAGGTTTAAGATTTGGGTGAGTGCTTAGATGGAGACATTTGTCTGAGTAGGTTTAAGATTTGGGTGAGTGCTTAGATGGAGACATTTGTCTGAGTAGGTTTAAGATTGGGTGAGTACTTAGATCGAGACATTTGTCTGAGTAGGTTTAAGATTTGGGTGAGTGCTTAGATGGAGATATTTGTCTAAGTAGGTTTAAGATTTGGGTGAGTGCTTAGATGGAGACATTTGTCTGAGTAGGTTTAAGATTTGGGTGAGTGCTTAGATCGAGACATTTGTCTGAGTAGGTTTAAGATTTGGGTGAGTGCTTAGATGGAGACATTTGTCTGAGTAGGTTTAAGATTTGGGTGAGTGCTTAGATCGAGACATTTGTCAGAGTAGGTTTAAGATTTGGGTGAGTGCTTAGATGAAGATATTTGTCTGAGTAGTTTTAAGATTTGGGTGAGTGCTTAGATCGAGACATTTGTCTGAGTAGGTTTAATATTTGGGTGAGTGCTTAGATGGAGACATTTGTCTGAGTTGGTTTAAGATTTGGGTGAGTACTCAGATCAAGATATTTATGATTTGAGTGAGTTGCTTAGATCAAGATAAAGACTGAGGTAAAAACGTCAACACCCTCTATCTTCATTACAACCATGCAGAAAAAGAAATTCAACTTTGTGATAAATTAATTGTGTACACTTTTCACATCTATAAACATATATTAATGGAGGAAAGCAAGGGGGAAGGGGAGATGGAACGATGTAGACAGGCAGGGC
Organism: Physella acuta; assembly: GCF_028476545.2. NCBI lineage: Eukaryota > Metazoa > Mollusca > Gastropoda > Physidae > Physella > Physella acuta. The sequence goes on from NW_026732334.1 coordinate 123,008, forward strand.
GGAGGGAAGGGGTAGGCGATGTAGACGGGCAGAATGGAGGGGTGGGGGGGGGGGGAAGCGGGGGGGGGGGCGATGCAGACGGGCAGGGTGGAGGGGGTGGGGCGATGTAGACGGGCAGGGTGGACGGAAAGGAGGGTGTCTTTAAGAAGTTCATCGCTTGATTAAATCAAACCTCAAAGTTTTTCATGGTCTTCGAGACGGCGCGATGCTAAACACGTGATAATCCGTTTTTGACCTTCTTCTTATTGTCCATCTCCAGACGATCACGTGGCACAAATGTCATGTTACGTCATCAATTAACGTGGATGTCTCCTGACTTATACGCCAGCGCACACGGTTTTAAATAACGATGACATCACAATATTAGTGTTAGCGTTAACTGCTGGTATTTCTTCTTCTTCTCCGTTCTTAATTTAGTTTATGGTGGAGTATTTAAACAACTTCCAACTTTGTGTATGAACTGGACTGGGGTCTCCAGATCCGCTCAGTGTTTCTTCCAGGCATCTACCGCCCCCCCCCCCCCCCGGAGAAAAAAGTCTGGAAGAAGCACTGGATCCGCTGGTGCCCCGTATAGTTTTTCCTTGAGTGTGGTGTATGGGGGACAGTGTCTGGATCGCGCCTGGCTATATAAGGAACAGTCCTGAAGGTATAACTGATTGACCATCAATAAACCTAACCACTGCAGGGTGCAGCGTGCGACTAATCAGATGCTACTTAAAGATATTTACAGTACATTTTAAGACTGCAAAACTATCCGATTTAGTGTTAACTGAATTTTTTTAACTAACAGATTATGATTAAACCAATACTAGTAGCTTTGCAGAATTGCAACACTGAACACTTAGGGGTCTTCAAACAGGAATCATGTTACAAGAGCAACTAGATTAAAAAAAAACATTTCTACAAAACACCATTCAGTTGCCATAGCAACAACGACTAGTATTATAAAACTAATTTTAGATCCACTAAGCAGCATTATTGTGTCGTAGAAAACGGACGATGAATTGGCACTTATAATTACTGGCTTGTAATTTGCTTTCACCTTGTCTTGTAAAGTCCATGTGATTGAATCATTATTTACTTAACTCAGCCATAAACTCTCTTTAATGTTGACCCATGACCCCATCAATTATCAATACAAAACTCCACCCTATACGAAACATTTTACTGGAGATGCTAAAATTATTGTACTTTAAAATCAAATTGTACTTTATAAAAAACGTTTATGAAACAAATTATTCCCACAATGTAATGTGTTTGAAACAAATTATTGCTAAGTTTACCACTATGTAATGTGTTTAAATGTGGGCGAGTACAGCGCGCTAAAAATAGCCCTCCCACGTTGAATGCCCGACAGTTCCCAGGGGCTATCGACACTATCTCTTGGCTGTCACGTTTTCTGCTGGTCACGTGTTTCCCGTAACAAGACCAGGCGAGTGGTTTTACTTTTTTTACAAATAAAGCTGGACTTGTCTCAAGTTTTATTTTCCTACACTTCTTATTTTTGGACGCGCACTCAGTCTGTATCGATGTATCGATGAATCATGAACTAAACGTCCTTAGTGTCTGCTCAACAGGGTTAATCCTGTAATTTGTCGTCTGCTAGGTTATATAACAGTAATTAATTACACACGTCGTCATGTTGTGTGTTTATGTGTGTGTGTTTATGTATGTGTGTGTGTCTGTCTGTCTGTATGTGTGTGCTGCGTGGGCTCATGATAAAACGTGTTAAGAGACCTGCTCTGGTTTAAAGCTGATGCAGTAGAGTTAATCTGTTTTTGTAGTCACGTTATCTATTGACCTGGTCACGTGAGGTGTCTATTGGCGAGCTCACGTGATACCCGTAATTGAAGCACAGCGTGGCGTCTCACTGGAAGACGAGATGTGTTATTTTTGTAATCGGGTTTTCCTGTTCCTATTTTGGAACTTCTGTTGTAACTCTATTTTTAGAAGGTCCCTATACCAAACTGATCTTTTAGCGGTACAAAAACGGAAGAGTTCATGTCTCCTACCCTACGCTTGAGTTGACATCAGAGCAGATAGCCACGTGTTACTAGCAGACTGGTCAGCACGACACTTGACCACACATGTCATCCCACCAGGGGCGGAACTACCATACCGCCAGACCCCGCAATGCGGGGGGGCCAGGACGTTTAGGGGCCCAGTTCCGACCAAAAAACAATGAATTTTTTTTCAAAAATTATGTTTTTCATGCATCTTGAAAGTGGTTTTGTAAAAAAAAAAAAAAAAAAAAAAAAAAAAAAAAAAAAAAAAAAAAAACAGGTCTACTATAGCAGAGATTGTTGCGTAGAAAAATATTTTAAAATCTAATAGAGCTATAGTTTGAAAGGTAGGTAAACAATCACACTACTTCCATGACTTACTGCCCTTCTTTAAAATAGGGATGCCCACGAAGCTCATTTAAATAGTTTTGTACTATGTATATTAAAAAGCAATTGATTCTCTGAATTGTTACTTAAATAAGACGTACTATACAATAGTATAGCTATAAAAATCAATATTTTCAAAATTCATATTATAAAAGCCAAAAATGAAAAAAATAAACATAACGCGAGAAACCATTTACGAATCAAGCTAACGCCTTTATATATTTTTGACCAGCATGATTATAATACATTATTGAGCTCACAATAAGTTTGGACTAAATTTTTTCTGGTTTGTTCTCTCAGAATGGTTATATATTGCAATGTAGTAGACTAAATTACTCAGTTAAGATATATATATATATATATATATATATATATATATATATATATATATATATATATATATATATATATATATATATATATATATAGGGGGCCCTAGTTTTTTCTTTGCGGGGGAGCCTTTGATTTCTAGTTCCGCCACTGCATCCCACCCTTCAGAACTTCAATATTTTTAGCCAGTCATTTTATTGTTTCATTGTAAAGACTATACTAGAGCTTATACAAAGTTTGTTCCCATACATTCTGTTTAGTCTCTTATTTTGTTGAGATGATAAACACTTCGACCTGTTGGTTAGCTACGCTGTAGATCAGGGGTTCCCAAACTTTTTTTACTCTAGAGCACATTCTAAAATATCGGTAGGGTGGCGGGCACCACTTATTTTACATCGACAAACTCCTTCCATAACTTGTCATTTTCCTATAATTTCTTATTTTCTTATTGTCATAATGTATTAATAAATAATAAACAAAAATGTTTCAAAATAATAAAATTATTTGGCAATTTTTTTTTTCAAATTGCATACACTCCGAGAAATGTATTTACAAAACGTAAATAGTGCAGTCTGGCTCGCCGCTAGACAAGTTCGGACAAGTATCGAACATGTTTAATAAACCTAGGCAGTCAAGAAAAAAAAAATTAAAATTGTAACACATGAATAAAAATAAATCATATTTTTAAATAATGTTTATGAAAAAAATTCTGTCTCTGTCGAATAGTGAGAGGCGGGCATATACGAATCGTTCACAGGGCACAGGGTTGGGAACCCCTGCTGTAGATCCTATTCTGTGTTCGTCACTTACTTTGTTGAGATCAGTGGCGTAGCCAGTATCGTCTCAAGGGGGGGGGGGGGGGTTCCAATTTTTACCCGAGGACAAACTTTCGATTTGCACCCCCTCCCCCCTCAAACTTTCGATTTGCACCCCCCTCATACTTTATATATATATATATATATATATATATATATATATATATATATATATATATTATATATATATATAATATATATATATATATATACCGAGGGGTCTATAGGGGGGGGGGTTATGACCCCCCTAACCCCCCCCCTGCCTACGCCACTGGTTGAGATGGTACACTCTAAACACTAGGCCTATTGTGTTGTAGACCATTTGAATCTCAGACCTACATTTTGTCTGATAGACTTACGTCCGATGTTGTAACAGGCTGCCATTGACTGAAGGGTGCAGGGTGAGGAGTGGGGGTGGAGATTTAGACTTGTAATGGTGTTGAACTGGTGGGAGTGTTCAAGAACGATCTATAGAAGAAATTGTTTGAAACAACTTCGTTGAAAAAAAAAAATTACATTTTCTTTAGAAACATTAATTTTAGGGTGTAGGAATTCGTTTTCTGGATTCTAGGAAATAAGTGCAAAGGAAAATTGCGTACAATTTGTTTTGACGCAAAACATAGGTACTTTACACACAATGGCGATACATTAACTACAACTCTAGAGATTGATATAAAAGGTACAAAATTAACATTTTTAACTTTATTTTTCAATGTAATTTAAAGCCTGATTTTCTGGCACCCAAAGCTCCCCTCTTGTTGCGGGGTTAGTTGCAGAGTTTCTTCCAGTCTACCCCCCCCCTCCCGAACGAAGTGAAATTTATATAGAAAATATATACTTTTAACAGTGTCCGACCCCCCCCCCCTGAAGAAAGTCTATCCGCCCCCCCCCCCCCCTGAAGAAAGTCTACCCCCCCCCCCGAAAATTTCAAGTGCCCCCCCCCCCCCCGGAGAAATATGTCTGGAAGAAACACTGGTTAGTTGTACAGTACTTCCGCCACTGGTACTGGTTGAAATAGCACCAAAACTGCTGAGCTTTTGAACAATGTAGAAACGTAAGGTTATGTTAGCCTTTCGCCTCCTCGGGGATATAGACTGCAGACAAGATCATCTTAGGCATCTCTATGTTGGGCTTATCTCACCAAAAGTCACGTGGTTATTCAACATTGGCATAGACAGGGGGGATGGGGGATTATAACCCCCTTCCCTCCATAGACCCCTCTTTAAAAAAATTTTTATTGTCATAATACCAATGTAACTTCTTTAACTTTTTATTCTGAATCAGTGTATATGTATAATTGTATAAGTATGTTTAGAACAACTATCTTAACTGACGCTAAGGTTCACTCTGAGTTGGTTATCCCCCCCCCCCCCCCCCACTTCCCAACTCACCACCAGAGCGGGTCATGACGTATTGTGTAGAGCGACATGAATGTCACACCTTGGTATACGCTGGGTAAGAAAATAGACCTAAACAGTGGCAAATCAACGTACTGAACTGCCTACATTGGGGGAAAACGCGTAATGAGGTACCCAAAGTACGATGCCGCCAGGACCTTTGTTTAAAAAAAGATCTACTACAGCAGTAATTGTTCTACAGTAACTTACACACACTATCGCACACACAAACAAATAAAAATAACGATAGGCAAACCTTCAAACCTCTTCCATGACTTATCGCCCCTATTTAAAATAATAATTTTAATAGTTTTGTACTAAGTACATAAAAAGCAATGTCTTCTCTTAAATATTATTAAATTAAAGTACAATAAAAATTAAAACATGTAAAAATGGATGTGTTTAAAATTATCAATACAAATGCAGAAATACGCAAGAATAAAACAAACGCGGGAAGCAATAGCAATTGACAATTTCAGTCGGGTATAGTAAAATCTTGAAGTTTTATTAATGTTGAATACGACCAAGTAACTGTTATTTTTTATTTTTTGATTTGTTATCTCATGATAATATGAGTAATATGGTTAAATTATGAAATTAGGAAAAGATTTATATATATATATATATATATATATATATATATATATATATATATATATATATATATATATATATATATATATATATACATACATATATAAAATGATAGAACAAAATTTGACACCCCCCCCCCCCTCCTGAGACGATCCTGGCTAAGCCAGGGGAATCAATTCTTCTTGCATCAATTCCAATTTACATCTCAAGATGTTAACGAAAGTTCTAAGATGTGGTCAGAAAAATTAATCAATTTTCTGTTATGTATCGAAACTTATTTTTAAATAAACCGGGAGTGATCTCCCCTAAACTTTCTCGAATATTCTTATATAAAATAACAGGGGATGGGAACTCGGGCTATAGACATGATTTTTAATCCATTTTAAATACTTAAAGTTTTAAAAATAGAATAAAATCTCGTAGACAAATTAATTGCACACCAAGTGAACGCGAAATAAAAAAGCGCATAATAGTGCGCAATATTATTATCTATCTATATACTACTAAAAGTCAAGTTTGTTTACATGTTTGAATATTTATTTGTTTTTTTGTTTGTTTGTTTGTTTGCCTGATCGACTATCTCGCATGGTTGCACTCATCGTGGAAAGCTGTAAAATAGTATGTAGGTAGAGAACAATTTTTGTTTTAAGACAGACTGTTAATCACACATTTATTTAAAGACGTTAATTAATTTATTGATTTATTCATAGTTAAATTAACCGTATTTTTTTAAAAATGTTAATACTTTGAATAATTTTTGTGGGGATAGTGACGTCCCTTGATGTGTTTACTTTTTGGTTCAATAAAAATGGCGGACTCCATCATAAACTTTGTGACCCATTCAAAAGTTTAACGCGTTACAAAGCTAATTTTCTGCCGGCTATAACTTAAACAATACGTCCGTTTGCTGTATTTATTACGTTCCAACACTTATATCAATTTTCAACTGTCTTTTTCATTTAGTTTTACGATAAATTTCTCTAGATCTAAAGATCAGCTGTCGAAGGGAAGTTATGAATCTAGCCTAGATCTAGCCTAGATCTAGATTCTAGGTCACTACTAGACTCAGTGTAAATTCTAGATCTAGACTTAATGTAAATTCTACATCTAGAATCTATTTCAGGCCTTAATACATCTAGAATCTATTTCAGGCCTTACTTATTTTATATAAATCTTTGTTTGGCTAATTTAAGATTAAATTTAATTTTAAAGTTACTACTACTAGATCTATGCGCGGAGACTCAAAAGTATAGTATAAAAATTCATTTGTGACGTCACGAGTAAATAGCTAAGTTGGTAGCGTAGCCCGCTCTCATGTGGGTGGCACAGGTTCTAGACCAATATGTCAATGATATTTTTTTTTCAATATTTTTTTTTTAGATGTGAATGATAAAGTTGCCTATCTGAACTTGGCAGGATACAGGGCAGGTGAAGTAGAGTCCATCCGTTTCTTTGTCCTAAGCATATAAAAGGATAGTGTGATCAGAGACATGCTCGGCTTTTTAAACGATAAAAACATGTTGTCTGAGACTTGGCGGGACACTGGGCAGGTGAAGTAGAGTTGAGTAGGTCACATGTGACGTCAGTATATGAAGGGATAGTCCGAAATCGGTGTTTTCGGTGTTTTTAAAAGATAAGAAACATATTTTTGAATGTGGGGTCTGTTTTTTGTGACCATAAGTGACACTGCAGTAGCGTAGCGAGGAGGGGGGGGGGGGGCGGGAGGGGAGGGGAGGCGGGGGGGAGGGGGGGAGGCGGGGGGGGGGGGGGGGAAGGGGAGGTGGGGGGGGGTGGAGGGGGGAAGGGGGGGGGCGGGGGGGACATATGTTGGGGCGCCAAAATGGTTTGGAAAAATAAATTGAAAGGTTGAGGGGGGTGCAAATCGAAAGTTTGAGTGGGGGGGGGGTGCACATCAAAAGTTTGAGGAGGGGGGGGGGGTTGAAAATCGAAATCTTGGGGGGGGGGGTTAAAATCGAAAAGTTTGTCCCCGGGCGCCGGGAAGGGTCGCTATGCCTCTGAGTGACAGACGTGATGTTTTTTTATGGATGACCCCCGAAACCCACAGTTATCCAACGGATGACGGGTATTCTAGTATACTACTAAAAGTCAAGTTTGTTTACATGTTTGAATATTTATTTGTTTGCCTGATCGAAAATTGTGATATGTTCGACTCTATCTGGAAAGCTGTAAAATGGTATGCAGGTAGAGAATAATTTTTTAATGCAGACAGACTGTTGATCACAAATTTATTTAAAGACGTTAATTAATTTATTGATTTATTCCTACGCAGAATAACCCAATTTTTTTTAAAATGTTAAAACCTTGACTAAACTTTGTGGGAATAGTGACGTCACAGGTTTTTGTTTACTCTTTAGTACAATAAAATGGCGGCGTCTATTGAAGAAAATTGTGTTCCCATTCAAAAGTTTAACGCGTTCTAAATCTAATTTTCTGTCGGTCATAACTTTAACAATACGTCCGTTTGCTGTATTTATTACGTTCCAACACTTATATCAATTTTCAACTGTCTTTTTCATTTAGTTTTACGATAAATTTCTCTAGATCTAAAGATCAGCTATCGAAGGAAATTTATGAATCTAGCCTAGATCTAGATCTAGCCTAGATGTAGGTCACTAGATTCAATGTAAATTCTACATCTAGAATCTATTTCAGGCCTTAATTATTTTATATAAATCTTTGTTTGGCTTATTTAAGATAAAATTTAATTTGAAAGTTAGTACTACTAGACTTATTTTTAGATCTAGATCTAGAATCTATACGCGTAAATCAAGTTGCATAAGGAGACACATAGTATAGTATAAAAATTCACTTGTGACGTCACGAGTAAATAGCTAAAATGGTAGCGTAGTCAGCTCTCATGCAGGAGGCACGGGTTCTAGACCAATATGTCAATGAAATTTTTTTTTTCAATTTTTTTTTTTTAGATGTGAATGATAACGTTGCCTATCTGAACTTGGCAAGATACAGGGCAGGTGAAGTAGAGTTCATCTGTTTCTTTGTCCTAAGCATATGAAAGGATAGTGTGGTCAGATACATGCTCGGCTGGAATTGTTTTTTAAACGATAAAAACATGTTGTCTGAGACTTGGCAGGACACTGGGTAGGTGAAGTAGAGTTGAGTAGGTCACCTGTGACGTCAGTTTATGAAGGGATAGTCCGAAATCGGTGTTTTCGGTGTTTTTAAAAGATAAAAAACATATATTTGAATGTGGGGTCTGTTTTTTGTGACGATAAGTGACACTGCAGTAGCGTACCGAGGAGGGGGGGGGGGACGGTAGGGGAGGGGAGGCGGGGGATGGGGAGGGGAGGCGGGGGGTGGGGAGGGGAGGCGGGGGGGGGAAGGGGGGGGTGGGGAGGTGGAGGGGGGAAGGGGGGGTGGGGAGGTGGAGGGGGGAAGGGGGGGGACATATGTTGGGGCGCCAAAATGGTTTGGAAAAATAAATTGATAGGTTGAGGGGGGTTCAAATCGAAAGTTTGAGTGGGGGGGGGGGGGTGCACATCAAAAGTTTGAGGGGGGGGGGGGGTTCAAATCGAAAACTTTGTCCCCGGGCGCCGGGAAGGGTCGCTATGCCTCTGAGTGACAGACGTGATGTTTTTTGATGGATGACCCCCGAAACCCACAGTTATCCAACGGATGACGGGTATTCTAGTTACTTTTAAAATTTACATTAGTTTTTTGAGAAATCGGAAGTAGCGTAAAGTACTACTTCCAGTCAACGGAAATGACTCAAAATTTAATAGAAGGTAGAGAATTAGATCTTTTACTTACGTATGAAATTTCATGTATCTATCTGAAATAGTACTCAAGTTTGAAAAATTCAAAGTAGAAAAAGTACCACTTCCGGTTGTCGGAAATCGCTCAAAAGTTGATACTGATCTACGATTTTGATAAAATACTTATATATGAAATTTCATCAACCTAGCTGTAACGGTACTCAAGTTATCGTGTTTACACACGGACACACACACACACAGACACACACACACACAGACACACAGACATACGGACAAGATTGCAAAATTATGTTTTTCCGTATCAGTGAGATGCAAAACGTCGAGATTTGCAAAAATCTCGATTTTTTTTTTTTGCACGATTACAAGACTTTCTCTATACTTCGTATATACGAGAAAGTAAAAAGACGTCAAACCTAAAACAATTAGTTATATTCCAGCGGTTAATGTCATTGTTTCTTTTGGTTAGTTAAAGTGAAAGGAGTAAAGGACCGGGGTTCGGGATATAAATAGATTAAATGTTTAGTTGGTTCTATAAAGTATCTAGGCGGGCTATTTTTGTCTAACGTCGCGTATGTTTTAAAAACAAATCTGGTTTTATGGAGATTTGTCATTAACTCTTATATGAATTCACTTACTTATAAAGCGAGATAACTTTTTAGATTGTACAACGACATTTAAAAAATAATTCAATAGTCACGAACTGTTAATAAACGTTTAATTACTGAGAGACGCGTTTTAATTTCAATCCATATTTTGTGCGATTTGCGCGCGCTAATCTAAAATTTCCACCTACCCGTCCGTACGTCAGCGCCACACTTTCTAGGTCAGCTATTGACCGGATGTCGGGCTATTTTTAGATGGCGTCAGTTGTATAATTATATCGCCGTTTTACGACTTCACTTCTAGAATTTTCATCAGGTCAAAATATCACGTTACCTTCAAGAAACGAAACAAAAGGCATTATGTTTTCAATTAAATATCAAGACGACGATTGAGACATGATACAAGACAGTATCGTAATTTCTTAAATCAGACTGCTCTTTTTAGCTCGCTATTTCTTGTGAATTTAACAACATAATTACAAAATGCAATCAATTTGCAGCAATTATAAATCGTTTTACAATTGTTTTAGTGTTCTTTTTTTTTAAATGTATAACATTGACAAGTTAAGACTGTATAAGTTGACTGTATAAGAAAAAGCGGTGATTGCTTTAATCTTTTCGTTTGTAGGTTAATATTTTTGTTTCTTTTGAGGAGATGTTGCCCTCTACCAAGTGAAGATCTATGTATGTATCATGTTTGCATGATTGTGATTTATAAAATTTGACACTATTTATCGTAACGCTCTTTGTTAAAAGCTATGTTCATTAATTAAAATAAACAACAACTGTATTACACAAAGCCACACTTTTCATTTACACCGAAAAGTAAAATTAGTTATGCCTTAAAAAAAAAAAAAAAAAAATTAAGCGTATCGAAATTTATTTTCTTAAATCAATAATATTTGTCTTAACTCTTCTTAGTTAATTAATTAGTTAATTAATTATTTTTTTCTTAAAACAACTGCAGTTAATTAGCACCTATTCAGAGCGTTATCGTGGGATTGTGGCCAGCACCGAGCCTAACTCTGTTTACAGAGCTAAGTTTAGAAACAGGCCCCGGCCCTATGGCAGAGAACTGTTATTTGTCTATCGTGTGTGTAGACAGGGGCAATTTTTAGTTGCGTGTACGTGCTGATAGACAGCGTTAACTATGTAGGCGGTTGTACGGAAACATAGCCTCAAACCTTATTTCGTTTCCGCTATTTACCGAGAACTGAACAACAACTGATCGTTACCGAGATGAACTAAAAGATACGAATTAAACATTGTTTTCGTGTGAAAACAGACATTAAACTTTTTCCTACAGCGTACTAGAATTGATGTTCAGGTTTTTATTCTTGTTAATTATGTGTTTGTATTTTATGAATGGTTTGCGCTGTTAAACTTGCCAAATGCATTATGTCGTTATTAATCTTAATCACCATTTAGCTTACGTAAGAGTTGATGGGCTTTTTTTTCTTGACTACTCTTTATCAATATGTGCACACTCCATAAAGAAACCTTAATTGATCTTCGTTCTGTCTAGTTGAAAACTGACATATAACCCGACAACTCTATTCATTCATATTTTGTAAGACAAGCCGGTGAATAAACCCCAATACTAATTTACTGAATGTCTACTCAGGTTTAACTTGAAAAAGTATACAGCGACATAGACAAGATACCCAAAATCTTTCATCCGTTAAAAGTTGTACCATGAAACAAATGTATCGTTATAGACATAATTCACCATACGACCATACATATATAATTCACAATATGCCCATACACATACATATAAGTTAGTCTTAAAACATTTGGTCTTAATGTTGCATCCATCATCAAACGCTAGTAATTAGTTGCTCATTATATCTTAGTGACACAAATCGATATGACCGAGTTATATTTAGCAGCACCGGACATCCTGTCCAGGTGAGTCAAACAATGACGTCACCGATGTGGACTTGAAAAATGTCTTTGTCAACTCACCATGGACAGACGACATCTAACACCAGAACTATAAGTGCATCCAATGCTCGCAGACGTCAGTTTAACTCTGTTAAACCTGTCACCCAATACTGACACTACAAAGTTAAACGCTATTGATTGGTTGGCTAGAATAGATGGGATGAGGCAGATATCTATTTTTATCCATCCGTATTGCTAGTTCGAGAGTCGTAAATAGACGCCAAGACGTCGGTAGAAAGGAATTGTAAATGGTTTGATTTATAATGCATGCTGGTGTATTGATTAGGCCGAAGGGTATTTTTAGAAACATTTTTAAAAATGTTTTTAATAGAGATTTATATAGAAGCTAGCTAAATGCTTTATGGCCCGTGTTTCTCATAGACTATACAATCTTTTGTGCTTCTTTGGCAATTGAAAGACTTTACAAAATTTGGCTGCATATTATAAAAGCAAAATTTGGTATGTTCTTGTTTTTACTACCCGACGTCTGTTTTTGTAAAGTTGGTCAAATATGTTGCTTATTGAGTCACCAGCCTCTCCCGACGTCTGTTTTTGTAATCCTTAATTGTGATGGAAGCATGGTCGAGTCGGCAAAGCTCATGGTTGATAAATTCAAAAAAAAAGTCTCGAGTTCAAACCCTCTGGCAGATAAGACTCGATCCCTCCCAACACTAATAATTAAGAACCAAGATGAAGAAGAAGTAAAAAGTTGTTCAAATATGTTGCTTATTGAGTCACCAGCCTCTACCGACGTCTGTTTTTGTAAAGTTGGTCAAATATGTTGCTTATTGCGTCACCAGCATCAGGCGATAAAAAACGAGCATAAAATCTAAATATGGCTTGGTATTGATGACAAAAAATAAATGTAATTATATGTTTCGCGACCTCTCTGCCACCCCACCCCTCACCCTTGGAGCACTTCCACGGACCCCCCACCCTTCAATTCGAAAAAATTATACTATAATAATTTATAATGATCCATAATTGGATAGTTTTAAATTTCTAAATACCTCCCCCCCACCCCCACCCAGAAAAATCATAATGTCTGGAAAAAAATCCCGATTTCCGACCTCTTTTTTCACGGGTTATTTCTACGCAACAAAAATCCCAAATCGTGACCGTGTTATACTCGCGTGATTTTAACGAAACGAAAATCGGACTAAAAAGGCAACCTGTTCTTATCGCTTTGTGTAAGAATTAAAAAAAAATGTTATCCCTGATCATTGTAATTAAGCTAAAATAGTCCGTAAGTGCCGCTCAAGGCTAGCTCATTATTTATTGCTGCATGTTGAAGCAGCGTCGTTGTCCCAACAGTAATTACATAAGCCCATTGTATTTTTTTTTTGCATTAAAAAAACTGAAATGATATCGTTTCGCATCAATTTGACCACGTGACATCGCATCATGCTTTTGGAAGTTCCAAATTTAGCACGTGAACAGTAGCATGTCGTGATATAGAAGCAGAGTTTCTTTCAAGTGACTACCCCCCCCCCCCCCCCCCCCCCCGCATCCACCAATAGGACGTCCACAACCGCTCCTAACCTGAAAAATGAAGAAAATTTATTATAATTTATATGCACAATATATGCAGTGTCCACTCCACCTAACCCCTCCGCCCAAGGTAGTAATGCATGCGCCAACAGAAAGTGTCAAAAGGCCCCCAGAGAAAAAAAAAATTCTGAAAGAAACCCAGTGCAAATGCAGTAACATCAGGCTTGAGCTTAGATGATAGCAGTCTGATGGTGACCAAGTTGTGATGACTTGATGAAACTCATGACTGACCTGATGACTTGATGAAACTCATGACTGACCTAATGACTTGATGAAACTCATGACTGACCTGATGACTTGATGAAACTCATGACTGACCTGATGACTTGATGAAACTCACGACTGACCTGATGACTTGATGAAACTCACGACTGACCTGATGACTTGATGAAACTCATGACTGACCTGATGACTTGATGAAACTCATGACTGACCTGCTGACTTGATGAAACTCATGACTGACCTAATGACTTGATGAAACTCATGACTGACCTGATGACTTGATGAAACTCATGACTGACCTGATGACTTGGTGAAACTCATGACTGACCTGATGACTTGATGAAACTCATGACTGACCTGATGACTTGATGAAACTCATGACTGACCTAATGACTTGATGAAACTCATGACTGACCTGATGACTTGATGAAACTCATGACTGACCTGATGACTTGATGAAACTCATGACTGACCTGATGACTTGATGAAACTCATGACTGACCTGATGACTTGATGAAACTCATGACTGACCTGATTACTTGATGAAACTCATGACTGACCTGATGACTTGATGAAACTCATGACTGACCTGCTGACTTGATGAAACTCATGACTGACCTGCTGACTTGATGAAACTCATGACTGATGTCCACTGTAACTTGTAAAGTCATGATCGACCACCTGTAGGTGAGTGACATTACAGGCTAACCTGACAAGATTATGCTAATTAATGCTTACAATGCCTTATGCTAGTCATTGCTTACAATGCCTTATGCTAATCATTGCTTACAGTTATGTATTATAATCTTTGCTTGCAACAATGCATGTTAAACCATGCTTACATTGGTCTATATTAATCCTTGGTTTCACTGATCTATGTTAATCATAGTTTACATTAATCTACGATAATTCTCGCTTAAGATAATCTATGTTAATCCTTACTTACACATATCTATGTTGATCATATGTTATACTAATCTCTGTTAATCCTTGCTTACAATTATCTATGATTGCCCCACTCATATCTAATCCATGTTTGCTAACCTGGAACAACAAAACCCCAAATCAACTATCATTATCACAGCAGTGGGCGGCATCACCTTCAGATAACAAAAACAAAGGAGGGCGGGGAGGTCGGGGCGAGGGGGTCGGGGCGAGGGGGTCGGGGCGAGGGGGTGTTTATAAATCAATTAACGCCCCCGTGTTGAAGAGATCAGACCCAGACATCTGTCTGGCTTCTGTTTTCTGTGATCACATGATGTGGCTCCATCCTCCGATTTTTGCAGGTTTGGCTCCGGAAGTGGCGAAAACCTGGCATGTTCTGTCTATTTTGGTCACCACTTCCGCCCTGACAGTGGGCCCACATAATACTGCAACTGTCTGTTGTTGACGTGGTTCTATGGCGAAAAACAAAAAATAAGGGACGTAATCCATAAAACTGTCGAGGTTATCGGTAGTGACATGGGCAAGCTATTTGTTTATACTTGGAAGTATTTAATAGTGTGTGTGTGTGTGGGGGGGGGGGGGGGGGGGTGAAAAACATTCACTAGCGTGGGTTGGTAAGAGAGGTAGGGGAGACATGAAATTGAATCAAAGATTTAAAATCGAAAAGCCTTTTTACATATTGATTTTTAAATATAAAATCACAACATTGCAGATAAGTATTATGATGCGCAGTCAAATTACACATCACAACATTGTATTTTTAAAAGCCGTTGACCGAAGCTATTTTATGCACATTTTAAAACTTAAGAAACGCGATGGGAAAATTATCATTCAATGCAAAAATGTCGTTTGCCCAACAATATTAAATTACGTTCTTTAATTTTTTACAACTACTGAAGTAAACGTACTATCGGAACATCTGTGGCTGTCTACAGTTAATCTATGCCACAATTAAAAAGGCACAGAATTGCCAGTTTTGAGGGTTTGAGATCTAGTTCAAACGAGTCAAGATGGGCAACTGTAGTATAAGTCTACCGTCCTTGCGATAACCCTTTTCTGTAATACAATTTATCCAAGGCTAAAAAAAACCCTAACCCTAACCTAACCGCAACCCTAGCCCTAATACTAACCCTAGCCCTGCTATTAAGGTCACTGCGCATGCACAGACCTATTGAGTTTCGTATTTTCTGCCGAAACATCTTTTTCCATGTTTCCGAGAAGTCACTTTGTAAAAACAAATACGTCGATCTAATGGCAAGTGAAAATATATCAGAACAGGAACATAAAATAACTGAAAAATGTAACAGGAAAATAAAACGGGAAAAGATAAAAGTTAAAAAGTAAAATTTGAGAAAGAAAAGTAAAGGCAAATAAAATAAAACAGGCTTTAAGAACATTTTTATAGTGATGTATACAACTGCGCATTTCTGAGAGTGACATGACATTGTACATGGCTATGATTCATAGTGGGAGGGAATGGACATTGGAGATTCAACCATTAAAATACAGACCGGTACATTGAAAGCATCCTCTTTTGTGGGGTGATTAAATCGTTGAGATTAAGCATCGAGCAATGATACGGGCATGCCTCTAACATGTGTTCAACCGAAGGGGTACGGTACGCATACAATCTTTAATGATCTATAATTATTAATGAGACATTGTAATCACACGTGACCAGAACACGTGCTATTCAAGAAGGAGAAGAGGGGGGGGGGGGGGGTTAACCAGCAGGTTGGATCTGACGACCCATGGTTGGTGGCATTAAAAGTTTGAACTATGCTCGTGTTTACACAACAAAACGTTCCTACAGTGTAGCGTTTAACTTCTAGGAGTTTTCTTACCACGAGCCGACCCGCTGCGTATCATACGCCGCTATTTAGTTGTTGTTTTTTCTACTTTTCAGTAATTTATAATTTGTGAATTCGACATTACCAATGCTGCCATTGAAAATATTTGCTTAAAAACACTAACCCCCCCCCCCCCCCCCCCCCACGTGAAAGCAGCCTCCTATTAGTTACCTCCTCTAAGTTTAAAATCGTTTCAAACTCAATTATCTGCCCCTAATAGCCGTCACCAAACCCGTCTCTATGATTGTAAAATGTAAACAGAGTGAACACCGCTCACCAGATCATGTGGGGGTGGGGTGGGGGGTGGTAGTGATAGTGATAGAGAGGAAGAGAGGGGACTGCAAAGGCGCGCTTGCAGCTTGTTTTCTAACTGATCCCAGAAGAGAATTATATATATAGATAAAACGGTTTAACCAGGAGGAGAAGGGGGGGGGGGGGGCGTTGATGTGTCTTGTACAATAATTTCGAATGGGATATAAACGTACTTGGTTTTTTATATGGGTGACTGGCAGAGGTGTAGCGAGGGGGGGGGGGGGGGGGGGGCGGGGGGTACATATGTCCACGGGCGCCGACCCTAGGGGGCACCAAAAAAAATTAAAAGCTCATTTTAGTTGCAGTTTTATATATAAAAAAATATATGGGGGGGGAGGGCGCCAAATTGAAAGTTTGTCCCTGGGCGCCAGGAAGGGTCGCTACGCCTTTGGTGACTAGTGTTATGAAGGATTCTAAATACCTATCATAATGTCTCAACCCCCCCCCCCCCCCCCCCCCCCCTTTCTTGCTACCCTAGCTTTGACTGCTGAACAAGCCTAACCACCAGTCGCCCACCCAATACCAATCGAAGCGAGCATTGCTTTGTTGTATCTGAATGTATCACGAAAGCATTAGCTTTCCTGTTTTATTACTGTATGTACTCATGTATTAAACTACTATGGTTCAACTCTTCCGTTCAGTTGGTCAAGTATTGACATACAGTCTGTAAAAGTAATACAGCAAAACAATCTTAAGGGACCTCTTGTCCAACGAGACATACCCTAGACATAAAAAAAAATTCTAGCTGAGGCTACAAATGTGCAGTATGACTATATTGAGCATGTTTGTCACACCTAGGCCTACTACTTAGGATTACACCGGCACTGAATGATTCAGATGCTCGATCAACAACAGCAGCAAGACACTATGATTAACAACATCAACAACAGCAGCAAGACACTATGATCAACAACATCAACAACAGCAGCAAGACACGATGATCAACAACATCAACAACAGCAGCAAGACACGATGTTCAACAACATCAACAACTGCGATGTAAACAAACTGGAATAAACACCTCTTGTAAAGTGTACTCACCGAATATAAACGTTAATTTGTTTGGCTAACGATAGTTAGAAGAATTATTATTAAGTTAATTACAGGAATCAGCAGTTAAAAGAACCAGCAGTCATGAGTGATTTAACCACTATGCTAGTCCTCTATGTTTCACTTAAAGTCTTAGTTCCAAATGATGTAGCTAGTACGTCATGCTCTCCAGTTTATTGCGTGTATTGAGACTTCTCTGTCTAACCAATCTTCTTGTTTTTGACCTTCCACCCTGTTTACTAGAATACAGAGTGAGTAAATTCATTAATAAAACACAATGTTAGAAGGCCGTGATGACATTCTATTATTTATATAATAGCATTGAAACATTTTTGAAACACACATTTTTTTTTATTTCATCAAAATCATCCAGTATTTGTTGAGAGGATACAAGGTGACCTAGTTTCATACATAATAAAAGATGCAAGTACGTTCTAGGTCACGTGGGTTTGTTTACCTTTTAATAACACAAGTCATTGACCTAGTCGAGGGAAAACAAACGTGCAAGTTATTTCTGTGTGCTGCACATTTGAGTTGTTTGCCGTTATACGCGGTGGCCCCCCTTTAATTCAATAACAACTCAGTAGTTACCTGCCCCTTTGTAGGTGAGCTAATGCCGGTTCGTGGCCGGATAGAACCGGTTCTTTCTCATTTTCAAAGTTCATTAAAACAGAACAACAAAAAACTTGAAAAATAGTTCGATTAGTATTGATCGGGAAAAATGTCGAAATCGAGGTCAACAGTTTTCTAAGGGTGTCTGCGGAATTGATGTTGTTTAGTGAATCAACATTCTGAAGGTTAAGTAGCAATATGGCTGTACAAAAAAGGTTGCGTGAGTGTGTATGTGTGAGTGTGTGTGTTGCTGCATGCATTTGTGTGAGAGTGTGGGTGTGTGTGTGGTTATCGCAGGCCTTTTTATTTGAGCGATCTGCGATTAGTTTCGTGGAACAATTCCAATTTTGACGAATGTAAACATTTAATGAAACTCTGGAACAAGTATTGACATTCTCTTATACAAACCACGTGATGTTGTTTGCTGAAACTAGCTGTTTATGTTCAAATCGAACATGCTAATTAAGTAATGATTGTTTTTTAGTTGAAGAAAGTATGTATTGACTTATTAACTTATTATTGTTATTACTTATTGTATTGACTTATTATTGCATTATCCTAGACAAACTACTCACAACCAATGTGTGTTTGATATTTGTCCACCTATATTAAGAGGATGATAGTCTTCATAGGCGGAATGTTAGAGTGAGTGGGCCCTAGGGGCTCCAAAATGGGTTGAAAAAAATTAAAAGCTAATTTTAACTGCAGTTTTGAATTATAAACTAAAAAATATATGGAGGGTGGGGGGGGGCGCCAAATTGAAAGTTTTTCCCCAGGCGCCGGGAAGGGTCGCTACGCCTCTGATGGGCCTCGATAGATTATTTATGTAATGGGCGGGTTGGATTTCGTCATTTCTTTATAGGATAAAAATCTTCGGTGTCAAAAATTTTCAGAGAGATAATTACAAATCTGTTACTTTGTCCGATTAGTCAGTATTGTTATTTCGACTATTTAGAGTCATGTAGAACTAATCAGTTGGTGATAGCGTAGTGTGTATGCTGATTTAGAAGGTAAAAAGGTAAAGTACCCTTGCGAAAGTTACAGTGCATTTAGTAGGCGAACTTCGCATTTTTTCAGTGACTTAAGCATATGTGGTCAGCCGCCTCTACTTCTGTAACGTGAGTCGTTTTGTGGACTCAGGAACATCTTACGAACTAGAGCCTGTGATCCGAACTCAAGACTTTCATGTGACGCTGTCTATTTAAAAAAAAAAAATTGATTACCGATTTGATTAAAATCGTTAAAAAAATAATTATAAGTATTTGACCATTTTCTGACTTTGTGGTTGAATGTTGTGTGTTTAAACAAATGGGTAGCATGAAGGGGGTGGGTGAGTGGGAGGGGGGGAGGAGTTGCATAACCTTTAGCCTGTGGTTTTAGCACTCCTCGTGTTTTATTATACAGAACTGTATATTTATATGATGATGTAGCCAGAAGTAAAGGTCCTCCCCTTCTCACTATGTGGTAACTCTAGCCAGTTAAAGAGGGGCGGGTAATTGTGGGTTAATGTACGGCTCTGTCTAATGCCTGCCGTTCCAGATGTCTTGTAGATTACCAGTGCCAGTATAAAACGTGTACAGATGGTGTGGATGGCGGTGCTAGCATGAAAGTTGTGTTTTGTTGCTGTGGATGGCGGTGCTAGCATGAAAGTTGTGTATGGATGGTGTGGATGGCGGTGCTAGCATGAAAGTTGTGTTTTGTTGCTGTGGATGGCGGTGCTAGCATGAAACTTGTGTATGGATGGTGTGGATGGCGGTGCTAGCATGAAAGTTGTGTATGGATGGTGTGGATGGCGGTGCTAGCATGAAAGTTGTGTATGGATGGTGTGGATGGCGGTGCTAGCATGAAAGTTGTGTATGGATGGTGTGGATGGCGGTGCTAGCATGAAAGTTGTGTATGGATGGTGTGGATGGCGGTGCTAGCATGAAAGTTGTGTTTTGTTGCTGTGGATGGCGGTGCTAGCATGAAACTTGTGTATGGATGGTGTGGATGGCGGTGCTAGCATGAAAGTTGTGTATGGATGGTGTGGATGGCGGTGCTAGCATGAAAGTTGTGTATGGATGGTGTGGATGGCGGTGCTAGCATGAAAGTTGTGTATGGATGGTGTGGATGGCGGTGCTAGCATGAAAGTTGTGTATGGATGGTGTGGATGGCGGTGCTAGCATGAAAGTTGTGTTTTGTTGCTGTGGATGGCGGTGCTAGCATGAAAGTTGTGTATGGATGGTGTGGATGGCGGTGCTAGCATGAAAGTTGTGTATGGATGGTGTGGATGGCGGTGCTAGCATGAAAGTTGTGTATGGATGGTGTGGATGGCGGTGCTAGCATGAAAGTTGTGTATGGATGGTGTGGATGGCGGTGCTAGCATGAAAGTTGTGTATGGATGGTGTGGATGTCGGTGCTAGCATGAAAGTTGTGTATGGATGGTGTGGATGGCGGTGCTAGCATGAAAGTTGTGTATGGATGGTGTGGATGGCGGTGCTAGCATGAAAGTTGTGTATGGATGGTGTGGATGGCGGTGCTAGCATAAAAAAAGGTGGCAACATATTGAGGCCTGGATACAGTGTGGATTACATCTACTGGAAGAGGGGGGTAACAGATGAAGTGTGTGTGTGCATGTGTATGTGTGAGAGAGATGTATGTGTGTGAGTATGGTTGTGTGTGTTTGTATGTGTGTGTACATGTGTCAGTTTGCGTGTATGTGTGTTCTGACCTAATTTTCGGTCATTCCAACAACCCTGGGCACACGAGTGCTGTTACAGGTGGTCACGTGATCACCCAAACAGTCTGGCCAACGAAAAACAAAACGTGGAATTAAAAAACGGAATTAGTTTAGACAAGTGTCAAAAGTTTACGTAACGTATTTACATTAAGTAAACTCGTGTCATACAGATGTTAATAAAAAATGTTTATTTTCCGACCCCCCCCCCCCCCCATCTCTTCTCCTAACTCTATTACAACATCATCCAGTGATGTCTACCAATCCAACCTACATCCCATAAAGTCTGGCACTGCTACGCAAGTCGATTAAATCGTGTTTCCCCCCCCCCCCACCTTCCCCCAGTGTACCTGCACATGTCGATATGACGTCATTCCACTTGATTACGTGCCCTACTCTGCCGCAGAACAGGGGCATTAAGGACGCAGACGTGAGCTTCTTTTGTCGTCTGCCTGGATGCCATTAGCTGCCTGACGACGCCTCCTGGTACACACCACAACACGTTTGTATAAACTATGGGATGGAAACTCAAGGCTGCTCCGTTATACATTCTGTCTGAACTGATTTCATCTGATTTAGCTGTGTATTGATCTAGGGGTTCAAAATGTAATAAAATCGGGGGCAAATATTTAAAATCAATACAAATATGATGAATGATTTAGATGGCAAATGATTTTTAATCAGGTCTGCAAAGCTGGTGGTTTGGTTTGACCCTTAAGTACAACAAGCTGGCTAAAACTGTCTCTCTCTGTGTGTGTATGTATATATATATATATATATATATATATATATATATATATATATATGTATATATATATATATATATATATATATATATATATATATATATATATATATATATATATATATATATATGTATATGTATATATGTATATATATATATATATATATATATATATATATATATATATATATATATATATATATATATATATATATATATAATCATACATGTTTATTTACTTATTTATTCATTTGTGTTGCTTGTTTGAGCGTGTGTTTTTTCATATATAGGCCTACCTGTGTGAAAACTGTTTGTGTGTGGACGTTAGTATATATGTATGTGAAACTGTGTGTGGATGTTAGTATGTGTGTATGTGTGTGTGTGTGTGTGTGTGTGTACGCGTGCGTATATGAATGTACATTTAATTGCTGCGATAAAAATATCAATCGTTGAAATATGCAACTAATTGTTCGACCGTCGGGGTCTAATTAAGTTTTGTGCGTAGTTTCTCTACAAAATTTCAAAATTTTACTGTTTTATTTCTAGCTCGTAAAGGCTTAGATTTGTTCTAACATACACATCTGAAGTCGGGTTTTACCGTTGATTTCAAAGCAGAAGAAAAACAGGTCTGCTCAAAGATGTTTATTTGAAGTCCCCTGACGTCATAGATGTTTAAGTACAAAGAATTCATTGAGGAGCAAATTTGTCGAGAATTTGTTTTCCTTTTTAGCTTGAGCAGTTGAGGTGTATTCGCTTACAAACAAAGCATTCCACTAGTTTTAAGATCATTTCGGTAATTTCTACTTCACTAAAGATGTACCACTTACAGAATCTGTAGGATGCTATTTCCTTACACACGCGGAGCGAACCAGCTACTCCCTACCCCTCTTCTCTCCCCCCACCCCCCAGTAGAAGATGTTTGCACTTGAATGAATGACGGTACAGACCCGATCAAAAGATATCTTATCTCTGTTAACACAGCCTGGTTTTGGTGCCCTTAGTACAAAGTTTTATGGTGTAACAGATCTTCTGCCCTGTGCATCACAGTGTCTAGTCTTGATGCCCTCAGCACCATGTTTTATGTATCTTCTGCCCTGGGCATCACATTGCCTAGTTTTGGCGCCCTCAGCACCGAGTTTTATGACGTACCAGGATCTTTTGCCCCCCCCCCCCCTCCCCCAACCAGTAGCACTCTTTGAGAACCCCTCAGTCCCTGGCTAGTCTAAACAAAGGTAAACTTTATCCAGCTTTAATCTGATGGGAGAGTTTACATAAATCCGTGAATCTGTTCTATCGTTTCTTGAATCAAATGTAACTGTGTCAGATAGGGTAAATTAAATGTATGTTAATGTCCTTTGACTGAACCACTTACATAGAATTCAATGCGACGAACGGGTCAAATTAAAATTATCTTAATGTGCTTTATTTAGATTGCTTGAATGTAATATAACGGTTTCTGTTACTAAAATAAAAAGTGGGCCAATAGTGATCATTTGATGTAATCCATTGCTCATAAGTAATCGTTCAAATGTTAACAGACTTTGTATGTTTCACATAGTCAAACTCACTTATTTAATAAAGTACATTTGGTGAGCAGTATATATTTGGAACCGCTTGATTAAAAAAAATCAGCTAAACAGTTTAGAGTTCCTAGCCATTAGCTCCTAACAAGCCCTAAGCTGCTAGCATTTAGCTTTAGCCCAGAAGCTCCTAGCTCTTAACTCTTAAGTCTAATTTTCGACTATAACGATTGCATTATCTCTCTAATTAAAAACAAAATAATTAATTATCTTGTTAATTAAAAGTAAGTAACACTATTTCATTTCAGTCGCTCCCAGTTCCTGAATTAATTGGACCTGATTAATCGCACGTGCGCTATTTTTGGCCGGAGGTTGATGGTACTCACGCTTAGCTCCAAGTTTACTGCGTGCGTCTCCATGGCAACATAAGGGCGTCTTGTCTGATTTATCAGACGTCTATCTTGTTGGGTTAGCTGGCTTGGGTGGCGGTAAGTCAACATACATGCTAGACAATAACCCTAACACGTTTTTTACACTAGGGATTTACGCGAAAAATCTGGGACATAATAAAGTTGCTGTTAAAGCACATGCATATTCTAGATTGATATCAAAACGAAAACAAAACACCACGATGAAGTCGTTTACACTGAAATGAGTTTCCCGTGCATAAGTTTTACACTTAAAGACCTGGAGTTATTTCATATGATTTATGTTATGTACATATTTTCTAAATGAACGTTATTTTCTTCAACCCCAGACCCGGAATCCTGACATTCCAGAAATAGTGGGACACACAAGCTATTGTTTACCTGGTCATAGCTAGCTCAGGTACGGGGATTAAATCCACACATTTTTAATGAGTCTTCTTAGGCGTAGGCGGCTCGCTATTGACTCGTCCTGAAATGAATTCCGTGGAGTTCTATCGCAAGCATAATGTTTCAATTATTATTTCTTATCATTTATTCGTTAACTTTATTCTCATTTTTTAAAGAAATGTATTTCAGTTCATATATAACGCCTACAGTTCATATATCGTTGAAATAGTTTTATATTTTAAACTTTTTTTTTCTTATCTCGATTAGTGTCATTATGTTTCGAGATTTTAATTTCCTGTTACACCGTTATAACGAGTTTTAGAACCTAGATATTAACACCGGGTCAGTTTATTTGATAGGAGTAGATCTAATTATAGATCCGAGTGTATTATATTCGGAATAGGCTATGTGGAGTCAAGAGGATACAAGGGGACAGCAGGACATGAGAGGGAAGTAGGGCGTGGGAAGACGTGAGGACAAGCGGAGTTAGTAGGACATGGGACATGGGAGGACATCAGGGCATGAGGAGTATGTAGGACATGTGAGGACATTAAACATGAGGAGTATGTAGGACATGTGAGGACATTAAACATGAGGAGTATGTAGGACATGGGAGGACATCAGGGCATGAGGAGTATGTAGGACATGTGAGGACATCAGGACATGAGGAGTATGTAGGACGTGTGAGGACATCAGGGCATGAGGAGTATGTAGGACATGTGAGGACATTAAACATGAGGAGTATGTAGGACATGTGAGGACATTAAACATGAGGAGTATGTAGGACATGTGAGGACTTCAGGACATGAGGAATACGTAGGACATGGAGGACTTAAGTATATGAGGTGTCTGTCTGTAGGACATGAGAGGACATCACATCAGGAGCTTGTAGAACATGGGAGGAGATCAGGACATGAGAAGTCGATAGGACATGAAAAGAGACTGGCACTTCAAGGAACGGTAGGACGTGTTAGCATAAAGAACCAGTAGCAAAAGGGTAGTATCAATTTTGTGTTGTTTTTCCATAACAACATTTCCCAGTTTTTCAGGATCTAAATTGAATTACTACAGGTACATTTAAATAGAAGAATAAAGTTTCACAAAGTGTAAACTCATTTGTTGTGTGTAGGGTTTTCCCATCACAAATTACATCTAGGGCAGAGTTTTAAAACCGTATTGAAATTTTCCACGCCCTTCCCTGCAGTATAAATAAATAAGAAAATCCTAAGTATACACAGCGTAAAAACAAGAAATCTAATGCGGCAACACTGATAGAGCTTCATGATGATACGAACAAAACAGAGGAAAAAAGTGTTAAAACATCGGTTATCTGTGTTTGAATGTGTCTTCTGCTAGTAGGCCTTTATATGTCCGAAACCTAAGCTGGTCTTTATCAAAACTGGCCTGACCATAACCCAAAGCATACACCCAGAGGCGTAGCGAGGGGGGGGGGGGGGGCGGGGGTGCGGAACGCACCGGGTGACACCATTTAGGGGGGTGACACCAAGGCAAAAAATAGCAAAATATATGGAGAAAAACTTGAGGGGGGGGGTTGCAAATCGAAAGTTCGAGGGGGGGGAATCGAAAGTTTGAGGGTGGGGGGGGGGGTGACACCATTAAGCACCGCACCGGGTGACACCCGACCTCGCTACGCCACTGCATAAACCTATGCTTAACTCTAAAACTAACCCTTTCTAATCCGTAGTATAACTACTATATATATTTGCTGAGGAAAATATCCTATGATACTTTTTTGTTTGCTTTCCAGCTGTTCTTTAAGGAACCAAAAAAAATGAATGGAATGTCTTATGGAATGAATTTATGTTTTATAGACTCAGGTAAAAAATGTAACATCGGCAGACGACGAAGTTTATTACAGGAAACTTGTACTCTGGAACAGTCGAACCTGACTACCTGGCGCTGGGGTACCTGGGTGCAGACCCAGGGTAGGTTCAGGTGAGTATACGGAGGACATTGTTACCTGATATCGCAACGTTTGGTGTACCCACAGGTAGGTTCAGGTGGGTATAAGGAGGACTTTGTTACCTGATATCTCAACATTTGGTGTACCCACAGGTGAGTATACGGAGGACTTTGTTACCTGATATCTCAACATTTGGTGTACACACAGGTGAGTATACGGAGGACTTTGTTACCTGATATCTCAACATTTGGTGTACACACAGGTGAGTATACGGGGGACGTTGTTACCTGATATCACAACGTTTGGTGTACACACAGGTAGGTTCAGGTGAGAGGAACTTGTTACCTGATGTACTAAAGCAGGGGTCTCCAAACTACGGCCCGCGGGCCGGATGCGGCCCGCGAGGTCCTCTCATCCGGCCCGCGGAGATCTTTTTGTCCACGGAGAAAACGTTTGTTGGTGCTGGCTGAGGAACTTTGCCCAGAAAAATCAAAGACATGCCTGGAAGAAAATGGCCCCCGAACTGAAATTTGATAGTAAATGCGGCCCTCGGACTGAAAAGTTTGGAGACCCCTGTACTAAAGTGTTGTGTGCTGATATTGTTACATGACCTGATGTCACCAAGTTTGGTGTACTCACCCACATCATCTATCTCACCTGTCCAACAATCTAATATCTAGTCTGCAGTTTGTTTTCTTCCGTCTGATTGATTTGAAGTTTCTGATTTGTGCAGCGATATGGTACACACAACAAGACAGTTGGCACTTCAGAGATATCAAACGTCTTTAAGTCGGAAGAGACGACAGACAAAAACAAATTACTCATTGTATTTATTTCGTACTTGTATTCCGTACATAAGCACAAAGTATTGTATACCAACACTTAGTTTCTTCTTTATTCTTCTACGTTATACAATTAAGAAGAGCATGTCAACTGGTTATGCACCATCGAGGCCATTGACTCCGATTTCAGCCTGCTTTTCTTTTTGGATTTGCTTCCATAGCCTTTGTCCAACCAAGAACAAACTACAGGGCATAAGTTGTTTGATTTGGGAGTTGTCTCTCCTAGAAGAGTTGCTGTCCCCAGCTATCAAACCCAATCGGCTCGGTGGTTCGAACTCTTGTCAGCATTTAATTTAATACTTTACCATTCTTACTTTTTACTCTTATAATATTTCTCGAATCAGCGTTGAAGTGACTCGTTTGTCCACTTTTTTTTGGCCTTTGAGATTTAAATTTAAATCTAAATGGCAAATGATTGATTGTGATGCAATATTAAGACAATTATACAACACTATTAAAAAAAACAACAACCCATATGCTAATCATTACACATATAATTGAGATAATATGGACACATACGTAGTGCGAGCCATTTAAAATAACCAGATGTTTATAAAAGTTTGAACCTGGGATTGACGTCTACCTGTTACGGTTCATTGCATATAATATATCATCGCCCCTCCCCTACGGGAATATCAAGGTGATCCCCCTGTGGCCGGTCAGAACAAGATGCAACATTAACGACCTCTAGGACGTATGCCTGGTGCAGAAGTAAAATACCCCGATAACTGCGCAAATCTTACGCCATCTGATTCAAACAACATCAATCCGCAAACGAGTCTATAAAAAGTGAAATGTATTTATCCAATGATTTATTATGTAGAGGATTGTGGGAAAATTCATCCCCCACCTTTAGTATGGAGGTAAGGTACGGTTCAAGGGGAGATGACTTGTGCACGTATCTTGATGTATCGCTCAATGTTTTGACAAGTGTGGCGTCGTGTTGATGATGAAAGTGGGAGTAGGGTAGGGCTGGTTGGTCTACTTGTTGCCCTGATGTTACGACAGGTGTAGATGTAGGGGGTGGGGGGGGGGGGGGGGGTGGTATGTTGTACATGTTTATATGGATCAAGCATGGCATCTACTTGTTGTATTCTCGTGTAGATTAAGCTCTATATCAATGTAGAGGATGAGACGTTGAACATTATGAAAAATTAGCAGTGTTTCGATATCCTAAGTGGACACACAAGTTTGATATATTATCAAATAAAGTAGCTTAACATGATCCAAACTAAACAGATATACTTCAACTATCTATAGTTTCTTAATCAACATGTATGAATGTATTAGCAATTTTAATAACATATAATCAAGCCACTTGCAAATATTTCTGTTGGGAGCCCACGGGGTTGTACCTGGATAAAGTAGTTTCATTTTCTATAAGTTAAGTTACTGACTTACTTGACTGAGCATAGGGTAGATGAAGTAGAGTTCATCTGAAAAAAACACCACTGCATGTGATGGAATAGTGTGGTCAGCAATATGTCTTTACTTTCCCCACAGTGAGTCATGTAACTATTCGAACAAGATGTAATCAAAACATCATATAGGCTCTACCACAGGAAAGGAACTCGAGACCTGCTGGTTAAAAGACTAGAGCTGTGCCATTATATCACGCCGTCCTTTATATTATATACCAGCATTCTTTGCATTTGATGAAAAAGTCATCTTGACCATTATTTAACCTACATGCTGAAGACACAGATTATAATGAAACATGCAACTCTTGACACTACTCAAAAGACAGACTCTGCCGATATCAGATTCCATAATGATATAACGACGTCTAGCCGATAGAAACAAAGTGGATCAGATTTTTTTTCTGTTTCCTATTTAACGATATAAATAGATTCATCAAGGGTGGGGTAGAGGAACAGACGAGATGAAAGAATTCTGGGATAGGGTAACTAATTGACGCTCCGAACCAAGGGCGATAATTAGTGCTCATTTTTCTCCCCTTTATCAGAATTCATGTTGACGCCGAGGACGATGACTTGAGGGGTGAAGACAATCACGGTTACCATGGTGACATAAGGTCATCAGGTGCACCCTACCAGCGGAACTTGGCTGGGATTCGGGGAAGCCGTTGGGTGCTCACTTTCTAGTACTCGACGACCTTCACTTGACGAGATTCCGTCAGTGCACAAGAAACGGCATCACGTTACAAAAGACATGCTACTCGTTGCGTACCTCCAGCGAGTTCTTGTGTGCAATGCCAATGCTGTATTTAAAGATAACGGAAATCAATGGATGCGCGATAATTTAGGTCCTAAAATAGATTTGAAGTAAATGTTGGTTTTTATCTCACACGCGAAGTGTTGTTCGAGATAATGATGTGTTGATAAGATTTCTGTGTTAGGGTTGGAGATTGGACCCGTCTAATTTAGAGGGTTGGAGATTCAACCCGTCTAAATTAGAGGGTTGGAGATTCAACCCGTCTAATTTAGAGGGTTGGACATTCGACCCGTCTAATTTAGAGGTTTGGAGATTAAACCCGTTTAAATTAGAGGGTTGGAGATTGGACCCGTCTAAATTAGAGGGTTGGAAATTGGACCCGTCTAAATTAGAGGGTTGGAGATCGGACCCGTCTAAATTAGAGGGTTGGAGATTGGACCCGTCTAAATTAGAGGGTTGGAAATTGGACCCGTCTAAATTAGAGGTTTGGAGATCGGACCAGTCTAAATTAGAGGTTTGGAGATTAAACCCGTCTAAATTAGAGGTTTGGAGATTAAACCCGTCTAAATTAGAGCTTTGGAGATAGGACCCGTCTAAATTAGAGGTTTGGAGATTAGACCCGTCTAAATTAGAGGTTTGGAGATTAAACCCGTCTAAATTAGAGGTTTGGAGATTAAACCAGGGGCGGAACTACAGTGCCGCCAGACCCCGCAATGCGGGGGGGCCCAGACCGATTGGGGGCCCAAAAATCCTGGCTAAATTATTTTAAAAAAAAAATTAAAAAAAAAAAATTAGATGGAGGTCGAGTTATCTTTCTTCTACAGTTACAAACAAACACGATAGTCGGCAAACGTCTTTGATAAAAATGCACAGACTATATAGCTCGAGAGACCGCCAGACATAAAGTCAACTTCAAAGACGCAGCCTACCGTTCTTTTTAGTGGCGTCGATTAGGAGAACAAAAAAGCATTGTTATATTGTTTATATTATTAAAATACATATCTATGATTGTGTGTTTAAACTACTGGCCTGAATTCTACAGAAAATATAATTATTTATTTCGATCTCGTACATTTATAATTGCGTTCATTTTTACTTTAACAACTGTATCAATAAACTTGTAAAAGTTTAAGTTATCTCCCTTCAGCGAAGCATCTGAAATTTGACTGTGCCGGTACACTTTGAAATCGGGCTGGGGAAATGTTGCGGCGACTATCCTGGTCTTCTAGACGACCGGAAAAAGTCGGCACTATTGATGTAGATGTTCATCGGCGCTTTCTTGTCCCCTTCCAATGAACCTTCCCAACTCTCTCCCCTGCCCCCTCTCACCCCTACCCCTCACCTCTACCCCTCACCACACCCTTAATCTTACAATAAGATGTAATGCATAGATTAACGAACCGTCTATGAACTACTGAACTGTAAACTGACCACTCCTGCACATTTTGTTAAAGACACTAGTCAGTAGTTGTTCATTTACCTGATGAACAGGGGCGGAACTACAGTCCCGCCAGTCCCCGCAATGCGCGGGGGGGGGGGGGGGGGGCAGGCCGTTTAGGGGCCCACCCACGGCTGACCAAAATTAATATTTTTTTAAATTTTGAATTTAATTTTCGTGCATTTTTGCCTTAATATTTGGTTTGTAAAAGAAAAACACTAGCTGCGGTACGATTATCTTTATTTTACAGTCACTATACCACGCTCTTCCGCAACAGATAAAATCCATTACACAAACTACAGTGTAAAATATAGGCAACTCTTCAAATTTGAATGACTTCTTTGACTCGTTGCCCCCCACCTCTTTAATAGCTAAATAGAGGACACGTAACTGTTTGACCGATCCTCCAAAGTGTACTGTCGCGGATTAGGCAGGGGATGGGGACCAAAAAGGGGGTTCAAAAATTGTCGAATTTTTTTTACATATTTTAAACAGTTATTTATAGTTGTGTTTTTTAACCATTGTCAAGGCCGAGTTCTATTTCCCTACAATCAAACACACGCTGTCGTCGGCAAAATTCTTTTTAAAAAACAACAAAGTCCATAGCACGAAAAGCCGCTACATATGAAGTGGGCTTTCGTCTTTGCGGCATTGGTAAGGGACCCGAAATCCATTGTACATTTTTCAATTTTAATGTGTTTGTGATAGTGGTTGAATTTGTATCTTGCATCCTACAAATAATAAAAAAATAATATAATACTATACTAGAAACTTCAGTTTTATATACGGTTACTTGTTTTTGCTTTTACGAGAAATATCATAGTAAACTTTTAAAGTCTATACTTGGAATAATCTCCCCTGAGTAAGTTTTACAATGGGCGATGCTGACGTACATAGATCAAGGCGTTTTGTTGTCGCTTTCAAGTTTTTTTCCCGAGCCGACCCCTATCCCACTCCTCTTTCTCAACCTCACAAGTATCGAGGAGATAAATGTATCGTTTATGAACTACTTCCTAACCGTACGATTCATTACTTTAGCACATTTTGCCAGACACTAGACAGCACTAGATCTAGATCTAGTCAACAGATATTAATTTACTTTCATAGTATTAGGCACATCTAATTCACAAAACAGGGCAGGTAAGATTATTTTTATATAATTATTTAGAAATTAATTACGTTTAGAATTAATTGAACATTATTAATAGTCAATTACTATTTATAAATGACGTCATTGAGGTGGGGGTGTGTGAGGGTCTGGCTTTTTGTTAGTCCCCCCCCCCTCCCCTAAATCAGAAGGTTATCCAACGCGTGACCTGGCCACATACAGTTGTACATGTGAAAAACATTTTTCTGTCTATTTTGCATTACTGCATCATTCACCCAATCGCCATGAAAACTTGGGAAGCTGTTGAGTACAGCCCCGCAAAAGTTTCTGTCATAGGC